>NC_142068.1:78075000-78300000 GCF_059756535.1 Pantherophis guttatus | reverse complement strand
CCGCTTCCTTGCCTCCGATCGCCAGCCAGCCTCCTGCCACACTGCCCAAGGTGTCCCGCACGCAGAAGCAACCCAGGAGCCAGGAGAACTGGAGAACTCGGGGCTCCGCTGGGGAGGACCGAGACGGGCGGAGCAGAGCGAAAGGAGGGAGTGGGGGGTGGGGGACGGGGGACGGGAGGGAGTTCCCGACGGCCTACGCAACTACAGGGCTCGGGCTGGGAGGAAAACGTGGCGGCGTTAGCCCGCTTCCTGATCTTCGGAGCTGGAGTCTCTCGCCGCGCTGGTTTGACGATCGTCGAGCGATCCGACCGCCCTTCCTTGCGTGTCGTTGCTTGGACGCTGCGTTAACGCACCTGGGCTTTTAGGAAATTGTGCCGAATAGAGGGCAAATCCAATAAGTCTTTTGGCCTCTCTCTCTCTCTCTTCCCAAAGCAGGAATAGAATAGAGCTGGAAGGGACCTTGGAAGGGTCTTACTTACTTACTTACTTACTAATTAATTAATTAATTAATCCATATATTAATCCATTAATTAATTAATTAATTAATGAAACTTGTATGCCGCCCTATCTCCAATGGACTCGGGGCGGCTCACAACAATTAAAGCAAAAGAAACAAACCATTAAAACGAAATTCCAGGTTAAAATTAACAAAAATTCAATAAAAACCCAGTTAAAATTCTATTAAAACCCCCCACATCCGTCCAGGGCGGCCAGGTGAAATAGCCACGTTTTCAGGCCGTGGCGGAAAGAGCGAAGGTCGCGGGGGGCCACCCGGAGCTCCAGAGGGAGTTAACGTTGCAGTTTGGAATATTCCTTAGAACAGAGTTTGGAGATGTACTTTTCAATTATATTATGGCGGGGGGGGGGGGGGTTGTGTGTAAAAGAGAGGGGGGGTATTTGATATTTATAAATTTCTGTGGAATGGCACAGACTTTTTCTTGGATAAAGTCTTGAAGAATTCTTACTTACACTACAAGCCTACCTTCGTATTATATTCTTCACCACTGAAATGGAACAGTGTTAAAATCAAACATGGAACGCTATCCTTTTAATATTCCATTACTTTGTAAAACAATCACCTTTCCCAATTAAATTGCTTTGGGACCAAGCAGAAGCAACTGTGCTGTACGACAATGACATTAGACAGATTAACAGAGATGGAAGGGACCTTGTAGGTCTTCTAGGCCAACCCCACCCCTACCCCCACCCGCCGGAGAGAAGCATCCTAGAACTAAGGAGAAATTTCTTGACGGTGAGAACAATCAACCAGTGAATAGCTTGTCCTCAGAGGTTGTGGGTGCTCCATCACCCACAACCTCTGGCAGCTTTTAAGAAGAGACTGGACAACCATTTGTCTTGTGTGATATAGGTTCTCCTGCTTGACCAGGGAGGTAGGACTAGAAGACCTTCAAGATCCCTTTCAACTCTGATGATGTTCTGTTCTAAATGTGCACAAGACAGAGGAGCTTTAGCTTAACAGAATAACACAACAGAGTTGGAAGGGACCTTGTAGGTTATCGTCCAACCCCCCACCCAAGCAGGAGACCCTACACCATTTCTGACAGATGGCAGTCCAGTCTCTTCTTGAAAGCTTCCAGTGATGAAGCTCCCACAACTTCTGAAGGCAACTTCTGTTCCATTGGTTGATTGCTCTCACTGTCAGAAAATTTCTCCTTATTTCTAGGTTGAATCTCTCCTTGATCGGTTTCCATCCATTATTCCTTGTCCGGCCTTCGGGTGCTTTGGAAAATAGCTTGACCCCTTCCTCTCTGTGGCAGCCCCTCAAATATTGGAACACTGCTATCATGTCTCCCCTGATCCTTCTCTTCACTAGACAAGCCATGCCCAGTTCCTGTAACCGTTCTTGATATGTTTTAGCCTCCAATCACTTAATCATCCTGGTTGCTCTTCTCTGCACTTTTTCTAGAGTCTTAACATCTGTTTTATATCATGGCGACCAAAACTGGATGCAGTATTCTAGGTGTGGTCTTACTAAGGCTTTATAGAGTGGAATTAGGACCTTACTTGATCTTGATTGTATGCCTCTGTTAATGCAATTTTTTTAAAAAAAATTTTTTAATTTGATTTATATGCCGCCCTTCTCCGGAGACTCAGGGCGGCTTACAATGTGCTCAGCAATAGCCTTCATCCTTTTGTATATTTATACAAAGTCAGTTTATTGCCCCCACAACTGGGTCCTCAATTTACCTACCTTAGAAAGGATGGAAGGCTGAGTCAACCTTGAGCCTTGGCGAGATTCGAACCTGCAGTGATTGCAGGCAGCTGGTCTTAATAACCAGCTTAATAACAGCATGCCTTAGACCACTGTCCTACCAAGGCTCCTATTTAGGATTGCATTGGCTTTTTTGGCTGCTGCTGCACACTGCTGGCTCATATTTAGCTGGTTGTCCACTAAGACTCCAAGATCCCTCTCACAGTTACTGCTATTAAGCCTGGTTTCACCCAGTCTTTATGTGTATTTATGATTTTTCTTGCCTAAGTGTAAGACTTTACTTTTCTGTACATTGAATTTCATTTTGTTAGATTGGGTTCAAGTCTGTCAAGATCCAGCCTATCATCTAGGGTGTTGGCTATTCCTGCCAGCTTACTCTCATCCACATTTTTCTAGAGTATCTGGAAAGAATGTCCAGGAAAAAGCCATCTGTGATTTGAGGTTATGATTAAAGAGAACTTGTGGGCCATGGTCATTTCTACAGTCTTAGTACTAAATGGATGTTCTAGCATGCCAGGTGCTTCCTTTAATCTAATTTAGCTTCTAATAAGTATATTAAACTCATTTGCCCTGATCCTATGCTTGCCTAGGGACAGCTGCTCCTTTTTTGTAGGCACATGCCAACAAACTCAAGTTGGGATTTGCTGACGTTTATCTGCAATTTATTGATTTATTGCCAAAGCCAAACGGAGAATCAGATGGGTTTTAAACAATGGCTATTGGACATATTTTATTTATATATGCAGTGAATTAGCTTTCTCTCTGACTTCAAGGGAGCAAAAACCATCAGAAATCAGATGGAATTTCCGATTCTGGCCTCCATAGATGGACATGATTCTTCTACAATGACTTCAAGGTGGTGTTTCACGAAACAACACAGAACACTTTTCTTCTAAGATCTGCAATGGGGAAAGGATGAAATGGGAACCAGCTATGAGCTTCCTTCATAAAATCAGAACCATAGACACATTTGCAATTATTGTGGAGAATTACAATCTGTTCCAGAGCTGTGTGACCCTCAGCTCTGGGACCAAAAATTGTCTATGCCTAGACCAGGGGTTGGCAACCTTAAACCCCCAAAGAGCCCCAAAGATCCTAACCGGAAGCCCCCCTTTCAATTCTGGAGCCGACCGGAAGTCCAGTTCCCCGACCATAGAGTCTCCTCCTAGTGCGATGTCCTTTTTCTTCTACCTGTCCTAACCAAAAGCCTTCTCAATTGTGGAGCTGACTGGAAAACCCGCCCCTTGCCATAGAGTCTCCTCCTGGCGCACTGTGCTTCCCCCCCCAAATCAGAGGCTCCTCTCAAAATTGTGGCGCCGACCAGCGATAGGGAGCCGCAGCAGAGGGATGAAAGAGCCACATGCAGCTCCAGAGCCACGGGTTGCTGACACCTGGCCTAGACAATGGACCACATCAATTGTGCCTTTTTAGATAGTCCTTGAAATGCTGGTGATGAACAGAAGAAGGGGGGGAAAGTTCCTTTGATTTTTTTTCCCTCCCACATCCAGAGGAGATCATCCACTTCGGGCATGAAGTATAAACTTCCAAGATGGCAACATTGGTGGAATGCAAGTATTGCTGCTCTCTGAGTTTTAATCTCAAAAGAGTTGGAAAAGTGTTCTCATTTGGGTACAGGAGAGTTTTTTTGCTTCATTAAACTAACATGCAGCTGTTAAAGATGCTGAGCTTGTCAGCTGGAAAGCTGAAAGCCCGGCGTTCAAGACCCGAGCACTGTGTGATGGGGTGGGTTCCTGTTATTTGCCCCAGCTCCTGCCCACCTAGCCGTTCAAAAGCATTTAAATGTGAGTAGATAAATAGGCACCACTTCAGTGGGATAGGACGGTAACAATGTTCTGTGTGCCTCGGCATATAGTCATGCTGGCAGCATGACCACGGAAGTGTCTTCAGACAACGCTGGCTCCCTCAGCTAAGAAACAGAGATAAGCATTGTGTGAAGTTTCTGAAAGATGCCCTAGTTAATTCATGAGCTCCCTAGAATGGGACACAATTGGACAAGGGAAACCTTTATGCTTATCTTCTTACATTTATCTTCACATATAGATCATCTAGAACTCAACTTGGTGTCAAACTCAAGGCCCGCAGGCCAGATCCAGCCAGCAGGGTGGTTAGATCTGACTCGCAGGGCCGCCCTGGAATCAGCGAAGGATTGGCCCGCGGTGCCTCTGCCAGCAAAAAAGGAGCCTGGGAGGGCTGCACGCAGTCCGCCCCCCGGGCTCAATTTTCGCTGGCAGTGGGCTGCAGGAGGCCGTCGCAGATGAAAATGGAGCAAGTGACATTGAGCTGGTCACGCCTCTCCTGGCCACGCCCCCCCTGCCAGTGATGGTATTCAACCGGTTCTATCTGGATTGGGCGAACCGGTAGCCACGGCTGTGGGAAGCTCCGCCCGCCCACCCACCCAGACGTCATCACATCCTGTTTTTGATGCTCTGCACATGTGCGAAAGGCCCTGCGCATGCGCAGAGGTGGCGTGTGCTCACATTTGTGAACCGGTACCAAAGGTAAGCAGATACCACCCTTGCCACCCCCCTGATGTGGCCCTCAATGGAATTGAGTTTGACACCTCTGATTTAGAACAAATAACCAGAAAACTCTTTTTATGTTGACCCAAATAAAGGTTATGGAGAGTTCAATTTAATTCCTGGTGACTATTTGCCTATATTCATCAGTCCTACTATTTTATTTTTTTTATTAGTACAGAAGCCATGGTGGCGCAGTGGTTAGAATGCAGTATTGCAAGCAAACTCTGCCCACTGAGAGGTGTTCGATCCTCACTGGCTCAAGGTAAATTCAGCCTTCCATCCTTCCGAGGTCAATAAAATGAGGACCCAGGTTGTTGGGGGCAATAGGCTGACTCTGTAAACCGCTTAGAGCAGGGGTGTCAAACTCAAGGCCCGCGGCCTGGAAATACCAAAGGACCGGCCCTCTGCTGGCCAAAACAGGCCACGTAAGGTCCCCCTGCGGCCTGTTTTCGACTTCCCCAGCCAGCCAAAAATGGGCTGCACGGGAGGTCTCCGCGCGGCCTGTTTTGGGCCAGCAGAGCGCTGCTGGAGGTTGGGGAGGCCAAAAATGGGTCATGCAGAGGAGTACTACAATGCTGATCTGGCGCTCAAAGAAATACAGTTTGACACCCCTGGCTTAGAGCTGTAAAGCACTGTGAAGCGGTATATAAGTCTAGGCGCTATTGCTGTTGCTACAGAAATGGCATACCTTTATCTTCCAGGTGGTATTGTTCTGCTTAGGTGTCCACGAAGATAAGGAATAAGTATTATGTCTGCCCTCTTGAGCTTCTAGGGGCAAAGAGTGATATAAACCTAGCAGGGAATCTGCAGCCTGTTGCAAGGGATGTTGGAAGTTGTAGTTCAGAAAGAGGGGAAAGGCCCAAAATTTGTGAGGTTACGGCCTTGTCTGAAACACGCTGGGCTTGGCAGCTTGGCTCTACTGTCTCGGAGATATTTCTTCTGCTTCTCTTCTCAGAGAGGAGGACAGACTGTCTCCTGTAACCTGTAGATTAGCTTCAGAAATGTTATCAGACAGGGAACATTATCCCAGCACTGAAACAACCCAACACTAAAGGGAGATTCAGTTGCCAACCTAATTTGGCTTTGGAACCGTGGGTGGAGGGGAACAGGCAGTCAGCTTCTGGCCTTGGGCAGAATTCAGCGGTGGAGAAAGCTCTGCTGCCTTTGTAAAAGCTCTCCTTTTTCTACTGTCCTTTGAAGAAGTGTTATTTTTGAGTCTTTTGGCTTCAACTGATGCAAACGATTATTGTTCTGTCCTTCTGCTTTGATCACAGAGATGTGTCAGACACTTCAATAGAAAAAAAAAACGCTGGTCCTAAAAAGTATGCACGTAAAATAAAAATAGGTGCTGTTTAGTTGAAATACGTAGCCCTTCGGTTGTGACTTGACACCCAGTAATCAGTAAATAAGCCCCTCCGGAACATGGGTCATATTCAGTAGTGAAATTCAGATTTTTTTTTACTATCGGTTCTGTGGGTCAGGCTTGATGGGCGTGGTGTGACTCGGTGGGCATGGCAGGGGAAGGATATTGCAAAATCTCCATTCCCACCCTACTCTGGGGCCAGCCAGAGGTGGTATTTGCCGGTTCTCCGAACTACTCAAAATTTCCACTACCGGTTCTCCAGAACCTGCTGGATTTCATCCCTGGTCTTGTTCCTGAGAAGATCAATCAATCGGAATCGAGTTGAAAGGGACCTTGGAGGTCTTCTAGTCCAACCCCCTCCTCAAGCAGGAGAACCCTATACCATTTCAGACAAGTGACTGTCCAATCTCTTTTTAAAAGTTTCCAGTGTTGAAACACCCACAACTTCTGAAGGCAAGCTGTTCCACTGGTTAACTGTCCTCACTGTTAGGAAGTTTCTCCTTAATTCCAGGTTGCTTCTCTCCTTGATTACTTTCGACCAGGGGTGGGTTCTAAAATTTTTTACTACCAGTTCTGTGGGCATGGCTTATTTTGTGGGCATGGCTTGATGGTCATGTGACAATTCTTTAGGATTTAGCAGAGGTACTGGTCTATCAGGCTTTTAACTGCTTGCAGAGCTGTACTGGTCTACCCATTTGTTTTTGGAGCGTCCTGGTCTACCCATTTGTTCTTGGAGCATCCCGATCTACCCATTTGTTCTTGGAGCATCCCGATCTACCCATTTGTTTTTGGAGGCACCGGTCTACTCATTTGTTTTTGGAGGCAGCGGTCTACCACCACAATGCCTTTTAACACTGATCAGCTGTACGGCGGCCCTTTGAAGCCCCGCAGCAAGAGTTTAAACAGTTTTTTTCCTTCTAGCCGTCAGCTGGGACTCGGGAGGCAGTGAATAGATTGGGGGCGGGGCCAAATAAAAGGTAAGAATAATGCGGGTGGGGCAGGAGGGCCCAGCTCCCGAACAAAGAGAACCGGTTCGGTGATGTCATATCGTCACCGCTACTGGCTCGGCCGAACCAGGCTGAACCGCCAGGAACCCACCACTGGTTTTGATCCATCGTTTCTTGTCTTGCCTTCTGGTGCTTTGGAAAATAGGTTGACCCCCTTCTTCTTTGTGGCAGCACCTCCAATATTGAAACACTGCTATCATGTCCACCCCTAGTTCTTCATTTCTTTAGACTGGCCATACCCAATTCCTGCAACCTTTCTTCATATGTTTTTGTCTCCAGGCTCTTTTTTTTTTTTTTTTAATTGATTTATATGCCGCCCTTCTCCGGAGACTCAGGGCGGCTTACAATGCGTTAAGCAATAGCCTTCATCCTTTTGTATATTTATACAAAGTCAGTTTATTGCCCCCATAATCTGGGTCCTCATTTTATCTACCTTAGAAAGGATGGAAGGCTGAGTCAACCTTGAGCCTGGTGAGATTTGAACTTGCAGTAATTGCAGGCAGCAGATGTAAGTGAAGGTTAATAACAGAGCTTTAGTCTGCTGAGCCACCAGAGCCCTTAATCATCTTAGTTGCTCTTCTTGGCACTTTTTCAAAAATCTCAATATCTTTTTTTTTTTGTAATGTGGTGACCAAAACTGGATTCAGTATTCCAGATGTGGCCTTACTAAGAGGGCTGTGAAGATATTTACAGACCCCTCGCATCCTGGACATAAACTGTTTCAACTCCTACCCTCAAAACGACGCTATAGAGCACTGCACACCAAAACAACTAGATATAAGAACAGTTTTTCCCGAACGCCATCACTCTGCTAAACAAATAATTCCCTCAACACTGTCAAACTAGTTACTAAGTCTGCATTACTATTAATCTTCTCATAGTTCCTATAAACCGTCTCCTCCCGCTTATGACTGTATGACTGTAACCTTGTTACAGTCCTTAAGATTTATATTGATATTGTTTCCTGATTGCTTATTTGTACCCTATGACTATCATTAAGTGTTGTACCTTATGATTCTTGACGAATGTATCTTTTCTTTTTATGTACACTGAGAGCATATGCACCAAAGACAAATTTCTTGTGTGTCCAATCACATTTGGCCAATAAAGAAAGAATTCTATTCTATTCTATTCTATTCTATTCTATTCTATTCTATTCTATTCTATTCTATTCTATTCTATTCTATTCTATTCTATTCTATTTATGAAGCGGTACTAATACTTCATGTGATTTTGATTCTATGCCTCTGTTTATACAACCAAGGATTGGTTGCCACAACTGCCCAAAAATCTCATGATATTCAGCTATTCACAGAGTCCCTCTGTGAGGGAGAGTGGCAATTTCTAAACATGATAAATACATTAAAAATAAATATTGCACCTGCAGTCTATTGCAAGTTCTCCATTTCTTTGAATGGGTGTCATCCCGCTCTGAGACTTAAGCAACAGCTAACATGTTCAGAAACTTACTCTATACAGACCTGGTTCTTCTGTCCAGCTGAGTAGTAAATTGGATGGGCGATGGTTTGACTCTTAGACTGAGAATTACCGCTCTCCCTTTAGTGCAACTTTTAGCTGTTTTTCCAGCACACACAACAGGAAGTCACTGCTAGTCAGAAAAAAAATAAATAAATCCAATTGATTTGATTCCACTGCTGAATGTTCAAAGAGGAGTGTGTGACCACAATCGTAATATTTTGGGTCCTTGAGATTTACAGTTTGTGGGATAATATTGCAATGGAGAACTGTGACAAAGAAGTACCTGCTATTCAGATCAGCCTATCTACAGTATATCAGTCTAGGAATACAGTTGGGACAGTGGTGGGATTCAAAAATTTTAACTACCAGTTCTGTAGGTGTGGCTTGGTGGGCGTGGCATGACTTGGTGGACGTGACTTGGTGGGAGAGGATTCTGTAAAATCTCCATTCCTTCCCCACTCCAGGGGAAGGTTACCGCAAAATCCCTATTTCCTCCCGATCAGCTGGGACTCGGGAGGCAGAGAATAGATGGGGGCGGGGCCAGTGGTGGGTTCCTCCCGGTTCGCCGAGCCGGTAGCAGTGACAATATGACGTCACTGAACCGGTTTTGGCCCCCCCACTCCTCCCCACATTATTCTTACCTTTTATTTGGATCCACCCCCAATCTATTGCTGCCTCCTGAGTCCCAGCTGATGGGCTATAGGGAAAAAAACTGTTTAAACTCTTGCTGTGGGGCTTCAAAGGGCCGCCTTACAGCTGATCAGTGGTAAAAGGCAGTTTGGTGTAGACCGGTGCCTCCAAAAACAAATGAGTAGATTGGTGCCTGCAAAAATAAATGGGTAGACCAGTGCCTGCAAAAATACATGAGTAGACCGGTACAGCTCTGCAAGCAGTTAAAAGCCTGGTAGACCGGTATCTCTGCTAAATCCTAAAGAATTGTCACATGACCATCAAGCCACGCCCACAAAATAAGCCACGCCCACAGAACCGCTAGTAAAAAAATTTAGAATCCACCCCTGGGCGGGGCCAGTCAGAGGTGGTATTTACCGGTTCTCCGAACTACTCAAAATTTCTGCCACCAGTTCTCCAGAACTGGTTAGAACCTGCTGAATACCTCCTCTGAGTTGGGAGCCCCAGGAGGCTTATTGTTATGGAAGGCTATCATCTTAAACAAGGGGAAAATGTTATCTGAATTGAATGGGCTATTTCTTCCTAATATAGAACATAGAAACATAGGGTTGGAAGGGACCTCAGAGGTCTTGTACTCCAACCCTCTGCTTAAGGCAGGAGACCTTAAACCATCCCAGTGAAATGGTTATCCAATCTTATTTTTGAAAACCTCCAGTGACAAAAGCATCCAAAATTCCAGGAGGTAAGCTGTTCCATTGAGTAACTGTTCTCACTGTGAAAAAAATATCTCCTTACTTCTAAATTGGATCTCTCTTTGATGAGTTTTCAACCATAACTTCTTGCCTAGCCCCCAGGTGCTTTAGAGCAGAGGTGTCACTCGATTTCATTGAGGGCCGCATCAGGGTTGTGTTTGACCTCAGGGGGCTGGGGTGGGCGTGGCCAGGGTGGGCGTGGCCAGCTTGTCGTCACTTGTGTTGGGGGCACCTGTGGTGGCCTGAGTGCTCTCCCAGTGAAAACAGGCTCCCAAACTCCATTTTCACCTGCAATGGCCTCCTGCAACCCCCTGCCAGCAAAAATGGAGCTCGGGTGGGCTGCAGGCAGCCCTCCTGAGCTCTGTTTTCACTGCAGAGGCACTGCAGAGGCAGGCCAGTCTGCTATTTCCAGGGCGGCCCACAGGCCAGATCTAAGCACCCCGTGGGCCGGATTTGGCCTCCAGGCCTTGAATTTGACACTCCTGCTTTACAGAATACCATATTTTGTTGAGTATAAGATGCCTAAAAGAGGTGGAAATGTTGGTGGGTCTTATACACCGAATGCAGCCATTTTTGGCCTCCCAAAGCCCCGTCATGCTTGTCCCATTTTTGCGAAAAATGGGCCTGTTTTTCACAAAAACAGGGTGCGCAGAAGGTTTGGGAGGCCTGCAGAGTGCTCCTGTGGGCCGGGGAGGGCAAAAACTTTTTTTTCTTACTTACCTCTTCAAAATCTTGGTGCATTGTACCCAGCCCCACGTCCCGGCCACTCGCCTCAAAGGCCTCAAAAAGGTATTATTCCCCTCTTTATTTATTTATTAATTACTACTGAACATCCAAAATAGGCTGAAAATGACCTGAAAAACGGCCTCAAAAACAGCCCAAAAACAGGTGGAGACAAGGCCAGCTGGTGGTGGGATTAGCCAGTTCACCGAACTGGGCAGAATTTTAACAACCGGTTCGCCCGAACCAGTCTGAACCGGCTGAATCCCACCTCTGCTCTTCCTCCTGTTCCACAAGGTTATTCCTATTTCCCATTCCATCAGAGCTGTGAGATGCTAGCATGGTAATAACAGCAAATGGGAGAAAGTCAAATACTCAGCAACAGAGATTTTTCCATGAAGGAAAGCAGGCTTCAAACTTTGCTGAGCTCCGTTCTTTCAACTGCAAAACAGAAGTCAATAGTTTCCTGCTGATCATCGGCCATTCTGGTGGGAGTCAGCCCTGACGCGACGATGCTCAGGGCTGCCATTCAGATGGGGCCAGGAGACTCACAGATGGATCCAATGCCGCTTGTGTATTTGTCCGGGCCACGCCAGCACTGGTGCCCCCGTCGCCATGCCAGACACGGCATGAAGCCCCCGTCACTGCTGTGACCACTGCCATGTTCCCAGAAGCCGATGCTGCCATCTCCACTGTACAGCTGAGAGGTGGGGCCACTAGACAGCTGACAAAGCGAAGCCTCGGTGTGTTTGCTGAGTCTCGGCTTGTCTAAGGAACTACCCGGCCAGGCTGGATTAAGGGGTGGGGTGTCGGCTGAGTTGCAAGCTGAACTTGTGTTAGGGGCAATGCTAGGGGGTGGAGTCATGGGTGGAGCACAGGAAACTTTAAAAAGGTGGTGGGGAGCACTGCGCAATAGCACTGACTATTTTCTCAATGTGATTGATTGTTGGATCGTGCCAGAGTGCCAGATAAAAGATTGCTATGGCCAGGAACCTGGTTTGTCTTCTTTCCAGGCGCCAGTCTGGAACCTGACAGTGGGTTTGCTAGGAACTGTCCAACCAATTCGGAAATGGAGGCATCAGCTCTCTGCTCTATTTGTGGTGGGAATCCAACTTTTTGCAGAGAGAGTTGGCCTGCCTTTGGATTTAGTGACTGGAGACCTTTGGGTTTGGATGTTGGTCTGAAATAAACAACTTTCCAACTGAACTGGCAAGGTGTGATACCAGCGAAGAATGATTCAGCTGTTACACCCCAGTTCTGAGTTAAAATTAAAATTTTTAAAAATTAAATTAAATTGAAAAATCCAGTGACTCTCAGTGTTAGACCAACCGACTGGATCCCCTGTTGGGAAGATTGCTAAGGACATTCTCCCATGGTTCTAGTAAGCGAAGCCGAGATATTACTCCGTTTGTTGTGATGGAACGTATTAGATATTGTTGTAGTTGGGCAAAAGATGACAGCAGCTGCTTAGCAAATTCTTCTCATCCATTGCCAGCAAAGGACTGTTTCACAGAGGACAAATTTATGACACCAAATGTGTGTATGCAGAGAAAAAGAAGTGCGGATTGGACATATGTTGGGAAGCAACAGAGAAACAGCCCAACCTATAAATATTCAGCATCCCTAAGTAAACATTTCCTTCTGCTCCCATTCTTTTTTTTTTTTTTAATATATTTTGAATATAAGAATGAAATCTGGAGCGAATTTACAGTGATACAAACAATATATATATATTTTCCCCCCAGCTTCCTTACTTTCCCCCTCCTATACTAGTTGCTAGGAATTGGTCTGCTCCAAGCTGATGTTTATTATATTATGAAGGGAAATTGTGGTCATGAAAATTTTCAAGTACAGGAAGCATTTGAATAAGGTTTTGTCTATGCGAGATGAAAGAAGATAAGATTAGAATATTCTGAGGTGGGAAGAAGGAAGGAAAGGAAGGAAGGAAGGAAGGAAGGAGGAAGGAAGGAAGGAAGGAAGGAAGGAAGGAAGGAAGGAAGGAAGGAAGGAAGGATTCACAGATTGCTTTTTACAAACATCACCTGAAGGTTAGAGAAGAGACCGCTTGCCTGCGGCTGATTACTTTTAATACATCTCTTGCAATCATTTGGTTGAGATGAATGGCCATAGAAATTAAGTCAGTCTTCCTCATGAGTGAACGGAGAAATTGCTGCTTTTTGCAAAGGGATTTTGAAACTTGAAAAGCAATGATGGGATTGATTTCCCCGAAGAAACCATTGCTACTGTTCGAAATTTCCTTTAGTAGCTCGTGAAGGTGGCTACTAGAGCCGTGCAATTTCTCTATATGGAGATTCACCAAAGACCACCAGCACAACATGAGGACTTGTTACTGAGTACTCAGCAATAGATCTTAGTCTGGGGCAATGCAACCATCTCACCAATGTAAATTAGGCTGCTTATTTTTACACGGATACACATTACATCAATTTATCGCCCTTATATCCTGCCTTTCCTTCAGGAAATTAAAGCCAAGCTACACATTACTTTTTATTATTATTATTACACATTACATGACGCGATGGCTTGGTGGCCAAGACGCTGAGCTTGTCGATTGAAAGGTCGGCAGTTCAGCGGTTCGAATCCCTAGTGCCGCGTAATGGGGTGAGCTCCCGTTACTTATCCCAGCTTCTGCCAACCTAGCAGTTCGAAAGCACTTAAAAAATGCAAGTAGAAAAATAGGGACCACTTTGGTGGGAAGGTAACAGTGTTCCGTGTGCCTTTGGAGTTTAGTCATGCTGGCCACATGACCACGGAGACCACGTTTTTGGACAGTGCTGGCTCTTTGGCTTTGAAACAGAGATGAGCGCCGCCCCCTAGAGTCGGGAACAACTAGCACATATGAATGAGGGGAACCTTTACCTTTACACATTACTATGTGTGAAAGAACTGTGAGAAAATGACTATTGGCTCATCGCTTGTAGGAGAAGGAGTGGCTGAACCTGGAGGTGGAGTTAAGAGAGAGATCAGCCTAGAATCCCTGCGCAGCCACTCTGCTTGTGTCTACACAGAGATTCCAGGCTGATCCCTGTTCTAACTCCACCCCCCACATTCTGTCACTCCCTCTCCTGCATCCCCCCACATTCCACAATGCAATCCAGCTGTGTAAAGAAGGTGAGATGCCAGTGTTGGTCAAATCAATGGCAAGGATGTAAAGATGGCTACCGTATTTTTCAGAGTATAAGACGCACCTTTCCCCCCCCTAAATATGGGTGAAAATTTAGGTGCGTCTTATAGACCAAATACGGGCGTTTTGGTCTTCCAAACCCTCCGTGCCTCATGTTTTCGCCCTCTCAGGCCCCCAGAAGCACTCTGCAGTGCTCCGCATGGCCCATTTTCCCCAAAAATGTTTTTCGAGAAAACGGGCCATGCAGAGCACTGCAGAGTGCTTCTGGGGGCCTGAGAGGGCGAAAATGCGATGCACAGAGGGCTTGGGAGCCCCAAAACAGGCCCGTTTTTGGTGAAAACACGCCATGTGGAGCACCGCAGAGTACTTCTGGGGGCTGGGGAGGGCGAAAATCTGACAAGCAGAGGCCAAAAATGACTTTTTTCTTGTTTTCCTCCTGTAAATTTAGGTGCATCTTGTAGTCTGAAAAATACGGTAACTTGGTGACATTTTCTTGACAAAAATCTCAACAACTGTTGTGGCTCCATTACCGGAGCCTGTGTCATAGTCAGGAGAGGACTCCGAGAGTGAAGGGGAGGAGTTGGCAAGGCCTCCCTCTCCAGGACCCTCCTCTCTGGCAATGCCTTCGGTGTCTGCCGAAGGGCAAGAGATAGGGCCGGGGCCAAGCACGTCCACGCAGCCACAGATGGACAGTGATGAGGGTAATGAGTCTTGGCTGGACCCACGCCAGCATCGCAGGGATAAGCGCGTGCAACAGAAGAAAAGGCGTGCCCGAGATTAGGCTGAGTCACTGGACCACACCCCACAGGATATAAAAGGGAGCGTGATGGCCAGTCAAAACTTGTGACGAACAAAGCTGAAAGCTTCCACACCATTCTGCATTGCCGGACTTTTGCTTTAAGACTTTGCTGGAGAATCTCTGGACTTGATTTAATTCCGTAATTATTGAGCTGCTTTTCTTTGATGAATCAGAAGTGGGGAGAAGTTATCTCTCCTCTTTGTAAATAATAAACTCTTGGCAGGCAGCCACTAGGTTGTTGCCAAGTTCCGTTATCATAAGGAAAAGGATTTTGCCGGCTGGTTTGGTCTTTAACTCCTGAACGTCTGTTGGTGTGTGCGCGTGGGGTTGGGGACAGAACAACAACAAAAAAGAAAGCTGTTTTTAGGCTCTGCTCTTGCTGTAGTCTAATCCAATCCCAGTTGAAAACCATCCCAATATTCTCCCTCCTGCCCCAGACAAAGAAAAGAAGAAAAATAACATTGGTGGATTCAGCAGATGGATTTCTACCATGAAATATCCAGGGCCTGCTTACATGGATTCTAAAGCCAACCTTGGCTTAGTTCTAACTATCTAAAACTAGGTTATATTCTTAAATAATAATCTAAGCTGCCTGTGCAGTTTTCTTGGCTTGATACGGATGTGGTTTGCCTGCTGTTTCCCAACACAGGTAGTTCTCGACTTACAACAGTTCGTTTAGTGACCCTTCAAAGTTCCAACAGCACTGAAAAAAGTGACTTCAAGACCGTTCTTCACACTTACGACCGTTGCAGCATCCCCATGGTCACGTGATCAAAATTCAGATACTTGCCAACTGACTCACATTTATGATGGTTGCAATGTCTCGGGGTCACGTGATCACTTTTTGCAACCTTCTGACAAGCAAAGTCACTGAGGAAGCCAGATTCATTTAACAATCATATTACTAACTTAACAACTGCGGCGATTCATTTTAGCGACGGTGGCAAGAAAGGTTGTAAAATGGGGCAAAACTCACTTAACAAATATCTCGCTTAGCAACGGAAGTTTTGGGCTCAATTATGGTCGTAAGTTGAGGACTATCTGTGGGTTTTTTTTTAATTTCTTGATCTACCTTTAGCCCTGGAATACCGAAGTAGTGTCCCATATAAGGATCTGTTATTAAATACCACTTCACTAGATGGCACAGAGAGGCTGAAAGGGATAGGTTGACCGATGGCTACTTAATGTATTCTTGTCACAGGCAAGCTCAGAATAGAAATAGGAATAGGAATAGAATAGTACAGAGTAGCATAGTGTAGTGTAGTGTAGTGTAGTGTAGTGTAGAGTAGAGTAGAGTAGAGTAGAGTAGAGTAGAGTAGAGTAGAGTAGAGTAGAATATTTATTTATTTATTTATTTATTTATTTATTTATTTATTTATTTATTTATTTATTTATTTATTTATTTATTTAATTTCTATACCGCCCTTTTCCCGAAGGACTCAGGGCGGTGAACAGCCTAATTAAAAACACAAAGACAGACAAAATTTAAAAATTATTAAAATTATTAAATGATAGGCCCAATTTATAAAACCCCAAATTTAAAATCCTATTTAAAACCAATTAAAATCTTTACATTGATAGCCCAGCCTGGTGGAACAACAAGGTTTTGAGGGCACAGCGAAATACACGGAGATCAGAGATTTTATGAATTTCTGGGGGGAGTTCATTCCAAAGGGCAGGGGCTCCCACAGAGAAGGCCCTCCCCCTGGGTGTTGTCAGCCGACATAATTTGGCCGATGGCACCCTGAGGAGACCCTCTCTGTGGGAGCGAACTGGCCGGTGGGAGGCTACTGGTGGCAGAAGACGGTCTCGAAGGTATCCAGGTCCAATGCCATGGAGCGCTTTAAAGGTGGTAACCAACACCTTGAATCGCACCTGGAAGACCACTGGGAGCCAGTGCAGCTCGCGCAGGAGGGGTGTCACGTGGGCACAACGAGTTGCACCCATAACCATAGAATAGAGTAGAATAGAAGAGTTGGAAGGGACCTTGGAGGTCTTCTAGTCCAACCCCCCTGTTTAGGTAAGAAACCCTACACTATTTTAGGCAAATGGTTATCCAACATCTTCTTAAAAACTTTCAGTGTTGGAGCATTCACAACAGCAGGGACTAAGCTTCCATCTCATAACATCATGCATAGTGCTAAGTACAGGGGAGAATCTATATGTTACACTAACTCAAGGTGGTAACTGAATAATTATAACAGTGGGGTTTATATCAAAAGTCTAGTCATAAACTCTGATAGGCAACCTGTGGCCCCTAAACTAAACATTAAACTTTATTTTTTACTTCATGAACAGCTCATCAACTACTTATAACTGCTCAAAATCATCATCAGCAAAAGCTTCGTGTTTTAGTGTAAACTTAAGCTACATGTAATGGTCATGTGTATGGCATAACTCAGCCCATCCTCTATAATTGCACTAACCAGCATGATCCTAGGACTTCCCCAAACTGGGAACCAGGGGTGAAATCCAGCAGGTTCTGACAAGGTCTGGAGAACTGGTAGCAGAAACTTTGAGAAGTTCAGAGAACCGGCAAATGCCACCTGTGGCTGGCCCCAGAGTAAGGTGGGAATGGAGATTTTGCAGTATCCTTCCTCCAGGAGTGGGGAGGGAATGGGGATTTTGCAGTATCCTTTCCCAGGAGTGGGGAGGGAATGGGGATTTTGCAGTATCCTTCCCCAGCCACGCCCACCAAGCCACGCCCACCAAGCCATGCCCACAGAACTGGTAGTAAAAAAATTTGGATTTCACCACTGCTGGGAACCTTTGTCATTAAAGAACCTGTTATAAACTCTGGCTAACAAACCACTATGGCTGGCCTCACACCACCAGGTAAGCCGAATCCAAACCACATTATGGTTTACTGTAATATTGTTGGCTTTAGGTTAATGTGACAAGCAGATAGGTGAGCTCCACCTAATTTAATACTCTCCAATCATTATCAACCATATCATATTCCAGCACAATTAAATGTTTTAAGCAAATAAAACAACAAGCAGACAAAAATAAAAGCAACATCCACCATCCAAAACAACCTCATGTAGAGCTGAACATGAGATGAATTTTATTCCAACTTCAAAGAAAAATAGAGATGACTGAGACAGCATCAATGGAAGATATAAACTGTCAATCAGAAGTGTTGAGGCTTCTGTGATTCTATTTTGAAAATAAACCTTTCATCGTGACCTTGCAGTCCAGAATGGCTGCATTCTAAAACACGCAGTCTTAAGTCTGTCCCAGAGATCTTTAAGTATATCAATAAAAAAGGAATATATTCTCTGGATGCCATTTCTGATACTGTACACTCAGACTGCCATACCTGAACACAAGAGAGAGAATCGACAGCGGAGGGACGGGGAGAGAGTTTTAGTTAGAATTATTCAGCTTTTGAATTTACTTGTGGTGTGGGGCTTAGGATAGGGTACCTTCAATTGTGTGAAAAATATTTCTCCCTCACTGTAAGGCGTGTCTGTGTGAGTGTGTGTGTGTGTGTGTGAGAGAGAGAGAGAAAAGAAGAAGAAAGTGGGGGGAGAAAGAAAACAGAAAGGAAGGAAGGAAGAGAAAGAGAGGAAGAGAAAGAATCAAAGAAAAAAGAGAAAGAAAGAAGGAAAGAAAAAGGAAGAAAGGAAGGGAAAGAGAGAGAGAAAGAAGGAAGGAAGGAAGGAAGGAAGGAAGGAAAGGAAGGAAGAAAGAGAAAGGAAGAAAGAGAAAGAGAGAAAGAGAAAGAAACAAAGAAAGAAACAAAGAAAGAGAAAAAGGAAGGAAGGAAGGGAAAGAGAGAGAGAAAGAAGGAAGGAAAAGAAGGAAGGAAGGAAGGAAGGAAGAAAGAAAGAAAAAAGGAAGGAAGGACGGTAGGAAGGGAAAGAGAGAGAGAGAAGGAAGGAAGAGAAAGAAAGAAAAAGGAAGGAAGGAAGGGAAAGAGAGAGAGAGAAAGAAGGAAGGAAAGGAAGGAAGGAAGAGAAAGAAAGAAAAAAAGGAAGGAAGGACGGTAGGAAGGAAAAGAGAGAGAGAAGGAAGGAAAGAAGGAAAGGAAGGAAGGAAGGAAGAGAAAGAAAGAAAGAAAGAAAGAAAGAAAAAGGAAGGAAGGAAGGGAAAGAGAGAGAGAAAGAAGGAAGGAAAGGAAGGAAGGAAGAGAAAGAAAGAAAAAAAGGAAGGAAGGGAAAGAAAGGAAGAAAGAGAAAGAAAGAAAGAAAGAAACAAAGAAAGAGAAAAAGAAAGGAAGGAAGGGAAAGAGAGAGAGAGAAAGAAGGAAGGAAAGGAAGGAAGGAAGGAAGAGAAAGAAAGAGAGAAACAAACAAAGAGAATAACAAAGGAAGGAAGGAAGGAAGGAAGGAAGGAAGGAAGAAAGAAAGAAAGAAAGAAAGAAAGAAAGAAAGAAAGAAAGAAAGAAAGAAACAACTGGTTCATGAAGATGAGTTAGGGAAAATGAAATGCAGTGTCCTAGAAATGAGCGCCTGGCTACTTAACAAACTCCCTCTTACTTTTCCATCCTTAACTCAACTGTCTTTAAGTTTTTCCTTTAATCTTCCATTTCTTGTCGCTGCTATCCAAGTGGATGGACCGATCGGATGCAGCCCAAGTCCTCCTGCCCTCCTTCTTCTAAATCCTGATTTCTTCGTATTTTATTCTCCTTCCCAAGTACCGGCTGTGTGTAAAAATGAATTGCCTAGTTACTACCGTGGATCTCTAGCTTTGCATAATAGGTTTTTTAATTATTATTATTATTATTATTATTATTATTATTATTATTATTATTATTATTATTATTCGTTGAAGCTCTTGCTGCTCCTTTTAAGCTCCTTGCTTTACCTCTGGGCTCTTGTCTTGACACGGTTATTAATGATACACGAGAAAACAACGATAGACTTAAATGTTCAATGGCCCATGTAATGCCAACAGAACTGTTTCCTCCTCCATCGCCACTCCCGCTTTTAACCAGTTCAATTTGGATCCGTCTCAGCCGCTACTACAGCAGGAACAACAACAACAACAACAGGATTTACTGCTCAGTTAAAAATAACGGGGGAATTCAATGCCAAATGAAACAAGGCAAGCCCACCTCTCTCTTTTAAAAGCAACCGTCCCCGTGGCAGTAAAAGAAATCTACACAAGAGGGCGCTAGGTAGCCTTAACCTCAGGATATAGATACAGCACAGCTGCTTAAAATTAAGACTTCAGGCGACAACTGTATAAGTCCGTTTTCTAAAATGTTAGGAAAGCGGGAGGAGGGAAGAAGGGGGAGTCGCAGAGGCTGGACTGTAGCCCTCAGATATCCAGCAACAAAAAAGCTTAATTGACAAGAGTCGAAGACCCTGTTGTTCCGCCAGGCCGGGCTATCAACATAATAATTTTAAATTGGGGTTTTTTAAATTTTTGGGGTTTTAAATCGGCCAAATCTATTTAATTATTTTAATTTTTAATCATTGTTGTGTCTTGTGTTTTTAAATTGGCTGTACACCGCCCTGAGTCCTTCGGGAGAAGGGCGGTATAGAAATAAAATTATTATTATTATTTATTGGTTAATCTTTAGTGAGATTCACAGCCTTTGAAGCTGGTTAATAGCTCAGCAGCTCGAGTCCTAACCAAGGACCTAGGAACTGTTAAGGTATCGTCGGAGGATGTAAGCTGTTCCGAGTAAGGTGGTTTTTTGTAGAGTCAAAATGTTCAAGTCCGGCAAATTTAGAATTTCTAAATAGCGGGGTAGCCCTTTGGGTATTGCTCCGAGGGCTCCAATTACAATCGGGACAACACACGATTTCTTTTTCCACAGTCGCTCAACTTCAATTTGTAAGTCCCGGTACTTTGTGATTTTTTCTTGCTGCTTATCTTCAATTCGTGCATCACCAGGTATTGCAATGTCAATGAACCATACTTTTTTCTTTTCAACTATTGTTGTGTTGTGGACCAAGTGCCTGTCAGTCTGAATCCTGAAGTCCCACAAGATCTTGAGTTTCTCATTCTCTAAAACTTTCTCAACCTGATGTTCCCAGTGGTTTTTGCTGTACTCAAATCCAAACTTCTGGCACAATTTCCAGTGAATGATTTTAGCAACACGGTCATGGCGTTGTAGGTAGTCAGTTTGTGAAATTTTGCTGCACCCACTGATCAGATTATTATTATTATTATTATTATTATTATTATTATTATTATTATTATTATTATTATTATTATTATTATTATTATTAGGGATGAGGCTGTTGTCAAGCAGCCATGACTCTAAAACAGAGGTCTTCAAACTTGGCAGCTTTAAGACTTGTGGACTTCAACTCCCAGAATTCTCCAGCCAGCTACGCTATGGAGAATATGCTGGCTGGAGAATTCTGGGAGTTGAAGTCCACAAGTCTTAAAGCTGCCTAGTTTGGGGATCCCTGCTCTAACACAACAGAGCCCTAGGTAAGTCTAAAAGGTGAAAATATGATCCTGGACGTTTGACTTTAAAAAGCAAAAATCAAACTCAAACAGCAGGGAAGAGCGTTCTCTTTTCCTTCAGACCCACCATTCAAACCCTTCTTCTGATGGCTGCAATTTGGTCAGGGGAGAATTCCAGTGGGTGTTAATGTCTCTCGCCTATCAAACAGTAATTTATGATTTGTCAGATTTTTTTTTTGAAGTGCTTTTCAAAGGGAGAAGAAAAAAACACCTTTGTTTTTTTTTCCTCCCAAACACATCCGTTTTTTTAAAAAAAAATGTTTCCCCTTTTCTTACCTCCTCTTCTCATTAGTGATGCTAATGCCATCGGATTCATCATGTCATGGGTCACTTGTTTTTTCAAGGCCGAGAAAACCATCCATCTTGCCAAGGGTGAGCTTCTTTGGCTCAGAAGAAATTCACTCTGAAGTCACACGAGTTGATTGTTGAGGAAATGCATGTACTATGGCAGTGTTAATAGGGGAGAGAGAGAGAGAAAAGAAGAAAGAAAGAAAGAAAGAAAGAAAGAAAGAAAGAAAGAAAGAAAGAAAGAAAGAAAGAGAAAGGAAGGAAGGAAGGAAGGAAGGAAGGAAGGAAGGAAGGAAGGAAGGAAGGAAGGAAGGAAGGAAGGAAGGAAGGAGAAAGAAATGAGAAGGAAAGGAAGGAAGGAAGGAGAAAGAAATGAGAAGAAAAGAAGGAAAAGAGGAAAGGAAGGAAGGGAGGAAGAAGAAAGGGAGGGAGGAAGAAAGAAAGGAGAAAGAAAGGAGAAAGAAAGGAAGGAAGAAATAAAAAAGAGAGGGAGGGAAGGAGGGAAAAAGGAAGGAAGAAAGAAATGAGAAGGAAAGAAGGAAAGGAAGGAAGGAAGGAAGAGGGAGGGAGGGAGGAAGAAAGGAAGAAAAAGAAAAAAAGAAGAAAGAGAGGGAGAGAGGGAGGAAGGAAGGAAGGAAGGGGATCATAGTTTGACACACTATCATTTTTTGCTCGTACTTTGTTATGAACTGCTTTGAAGCAGTGCATGATATTTACCAGTTGATGAACAGTTAAAATTGCACATAATTGAATGGTACCAAACATAACCTCTCTTTTTGCTGCATTTTAACTGCTTAAAAATTAAAATGATAAAATAGGTGGGCAGGGATCTGGATTCAAAGGCTAAAGTGTCTTATGGTACCTCTGGGATAGATATAAACAAAACACGGTGTGTGTCGTCCCGCTCTCCCCCCCCCCGGATTGTACATCAGTGTAGAAGATACAGCTGCTTTAAATATTCCCAACAGACATAGCTGCCTTAAATCCACTGAATCCTTGAATCAGCAGAAAAATATAGGACTGTAACATTTGCTGATTAGTGTGCTCATTTCTGCCTCATTCATAGGGTTGTATTTAGAGATTTAATGCAGGGTGAGAGTTAATGAAAGGTATTCGTACAGTGGTTCTCAACTCGTGGTCTGTAGACCCCGGGGGTGGGGGGGCACAATGTCATCGCAAGGGGTCTGCGAAGGCTTGAAGAAATATGATTTAAATCTTGAGTTAGGTCTTGGGGGTCGGTGGCCATGGTCTGTGGCCACAAAAGGTATTTTGTCCCTGATGAAGAAAAGGTTGAGAACCAGTGAATTAGTAAATTTCCCAGATTTATTTTTCTTCTCCCACCAATCATCATCTTCCAGTGAGGACAAACCACCATCAATAACTCTCCCTCATGTGGAGTGGAAATGCAGGATCTCTGCATCACTGAGCACCCCACAGATAAGGTGCTGGACCAGTGGTGAAATCCAAATTTTTTTACTACCAGTTCTGTGGGCGTGGCTTGGTGGGCGTGGTGTGGCTTGGTGGGCATGGCTTGGTGGGCGTGGCAGGGGAAGGATACTGCAAAATCTCCATTCCCACTCCACTCTGGGACCAGCCAGAGATGGTATTTGCCGGTTCTCCGAACTACTCAAAATTTCTGCTACCAGTTATCCAGAACCTGTCAGAACCTTCTGGAATTCATAGTGCTGGACTATGTAGGTAGTGGATCAAAGATAAAAGAATGAGAGATAGTTCAGTAGGTTCATTCTGATCCCACAAGTCAAAGACCTTCCCGGTAGAACAGATTCTTCCAGATCCCCCTGCCTCCTATCTTGACATCAATATAAATGGACAGTCAATCTATGAGCTCCTGGCAACCCACCATACCACAGCAAGACTCCAGTTATTGAAGTACTAGAGCTTCTTCATCTCAAATGCATGTCTCTGGGCAGTTGCAGTATTACGACCTCTACAATGTCTAGTACTCCATATTAGAGAACTACTACTGGTAGGATCTCTAGTTCCACCATGCTTGGAAGCCCAGCGAGAGTCTCACCCATCCTGATAATGATTTCCTGTATCACATTTCCCTCCATTACTGGAAATCTCCTTGCTATCTGCTCAGCTTCTTGGGCCCTCAAATGAAAATAATAATAAAAAAGATTTCAATTTAGTTCCTGTAGAATCAACCCCTTTTTTTGATGACCATTCTCATAATCCTTTCGATAGAATTCTTTATTGGCCAAGTGTGATTGGACACACAAAGAATTTGTCTTTGGTGCATATGCTCTCAGGGTACATAAAGAAAAAATAAAATATATTCATCATAGGATACTAACAACCAATCAAATCATACTAGGAAACAATAAAAACAGTATAAGTTGTAAAGATACGAGCAACATGGATATAGCCATAAGTGGGAAGAGATAGGTACTAGCAAGGATGAGAATAATAATAATAATAATAATAATAATAATAATAATAATAATAATAATAATAATAACAACATTGCAATACCTGGTGATGCACGAATTGAAGATAAGCAGCAAGAAAAAATCACAAAGTACCGGGACTTACAAATTGAAGTTGAGCGACTGTGGAAAAAGAAATCGTGTGTTGTCCCGATTGTAATTGGAGCCCTTGGAGGAATACGCAAAGGGCTACCCCGCTATTTAGAAATTCTAAATTTGCCGGACTTGAACATTTTGACTCTACAAAAAACCACCTTACTCGGAACAGCTTACATCCTCCGATGATACCTTAACAGTTCCTAGGTCCTTGGTTAGGACTCGAGCTGCTGAGCTATTAACCAGCCTCAAAGGCTGTGAATCTCACTAAAGATTAACCAATAAATAATAATAATAATAATAATAATAATAATAATAATAATAATAATAATAATAATAATAATAATAATAATAATATAGTCTTAGTAAATAGTTTGACACTGTTGTGGGAATTAGTTGTTTAGCAGAGCATTTGGGAAAAAACTGTCCTTGTGTTGTCCCTCTAGTTGTTCTGGTGTGCAGTGCCTTATAGTGTCTTTTTGAGGGTAGAAGTTGAAACAGTTTATGTCCAGGATGTGAGGGGTCTATAAATATTTTCACAGCCCTCTTTTTGACTCGTGCAGTATAAACGTCCTCAATGGAAGGCAGGTTGGTAGCCGTTGTTTTTTCTGCAGTTCTAACTATCCGTTTATGACTGACTAATAAGCACAGTTTCCAATCCAGCTTCAAGTTCACTCCCCAAGCTTGAGAGACCTTCAACAGACTTGAATCAGGCCTTCCTTGGGCCCTCGTTGGACTGAAAATGTGGGAAAGGAGCTTGCGCTCTTCCTAATGAATAAAAATGAGAGCAACTGCACAGTCTGCGGTTAGCATTTATACACTCCCACCTGAGACTTGGAATTGCTGCTTTCCATCTTTTTAATGGCTCTTTGGAAGATTGAAGAAAAGAGGTCAATTCTTTAATTGCTCTTTACGTACTACGATAGGCAAAATAGTAATACGTTAAAAGATAAATAAAGGAGGTGAAGTAATCTTCCAAGGGCTTCTTGAAAACTGGTTCCCCTGGACCTGCAAACGTCTTTGTTTGTAAAGGACACACAGGAATGTACAACAGCCAATGTGCTAATGTGCACTACTGGTTTCTCTGTTGTTACTTGATGCCAGTCTAGAAGGGATCAAGGTTCTCAATACAGATCATCCTTGGCTTACAACCACTACATTTAGCCATCATTCAAAGTTAAAGTGGCACTGAAGAACTGTCTTACAACCAGACCTTGCACTTATGACGATAGCAGCATCCTACGGTCACATGATCAAAATTTGGGCACTTAGCAGCCTGCACGTATTAACAAATACGTGTTGTAGTGTTCCAGGGCCGTGGGATCACCATTTGCAACCTCCCCAGACAGCTTTCCACAAGCAAAGTCGGTGGGGAGACTAGATGAGCCGTGGGGGCGCAGTAGTTAGCATTGCCAGGCTAAACTCTGCCGACTGCCAGGAGTTCGATCCTGACCAGCTCAAGGTCCCATCATTGAGAATGGGACCTCAAGTGCATGGCTGAGCCTATATCATGGTTCTATTGGTTGTTGTGCTGGTTGTTCTTTTATCTTAGCTGCTATATGTTATTTATTGTTTTTATCTTGTCTTTAACAATTGTCAATGGATAAAGGCGAATATTTGTAGCTCAGAGTTGAAATGAGTGCCCGCTGAACTTAATGGTTTTCTTGCAGATGTTTAATTACCCAAGCTAGGTAACACCATCAATGCTGGTAGGGAGTGGGGTTTGCTCTCAGTTTATATTCTAACCCTAACATCAGACCTACAATCAAGAAGGAAACAGTACCACAGTCAAGGAACTGCCAAACAAGATAACAATAAACAGCCCAACCAAAGAACCACTGAAACCACTCTCACTAACACTGACAGGGCAAGCCACCAGAATATATATTGAGAGCAAATGTTTTGACCTAGGCTTCTGAGTCAGTAAAACGCACAAGTAATCCCAAAAACCTGTTTTATTTTAACAGCTGTGAATTCTGTTCATTCACAGATGAGTCCCAAATAGTTGTAAAGAGTCCTTCGGGATAAGGCTGATAATCACCCACCTTTATCTCTCTTGACACGCTGCCAAAGACCTAATTGGTAAAGCCACACGGAGTCCAGAATCAAACAGAGCTTCAGACTTTAAACTGCACAGAATTAACAATGTTGCTTCCTCTTTTAAGTCTTATGGGAGGGGCCAATCATCTCCAAGCCCTACTCCCAAGTTGTCCCTTTTGTTTTAACTGTTCTTACCTTCTGGCAGCTCTGCGCAGGCTCCCCCTGTTCCTCTGCCTTGCTGAGGTCCAACTCTGGAGGCTCTGGAGGCAGCGCGTACCTCCCAGATGGCCCTTTCTCTGCCTCCAATGCAGAGCCTTCATCCGAATCTTCCCCAGACGCCAGGACCGGCCCATGTTCCTCCCCCGCCTCGTCACTGTCCGACTCTGCTGCCAGCTCCACAGGCTGCTGGCGGACCACAACAGCAAACCCTCTCCCTACTAGCACTGATAATGTTACCTAGTTGGGCAATGAAATGTCTTCAAGAAAACAACCAAGCTCAGAGAGCACCAAGGACCCTTCATCATTGTTAGCTGCCCAGATTGTATTTGAGATGGAGGGCCATATAAATTGAATACATGTGTGCGTACATCTTCACAGTCAAGGTGGTGTCGTAGTTAAGATGTTGTGTCAGTACTGGGGGAGATACAGACTCCCATGGCCAGAGAAGACCACTGAGTAACTTTAAGCAGCTGTTCTCTTTTAGACCAACCTCATTCAAATGTTTGTTGCAAAACGGAAGTGCTTAAGATGTTATCTTTTGCTCCTGGAACATAAATGAAATGATGATAATACAGTGTTAGATGAAGACCTGAGTTCAAATATTAAATTGTGCAGTTGCTCATCACAATGCAAGGGACACAGCTGACCAAGAGAAATCATGCCACATAAAATGAAACAGAACAAAGAGTGAAAATATATATTTAAAATAAATATGAAAAGGCAGCAAATGGATTAAATACTTAGTCGATGGGATGACATTTTTTTGGTACCAAGGATGAAATGTGCCTCTGGATGAGTCTGGTAATGCCAGCACATTCATTTAGTGGTTAAAATTGGTTTCAACTAGGTCAGGGATCAGCAACCTGTGACTCTGGAGCCGCATGTGGCTCTTTCACCCCTCTGCTGCGGCTCCCTGTCACTCAAAATATGCGTCACAACCACCAATGTGTGACACCTGCTGGCACACGATTTATTGAACTTTTCAACCCCCGGTAGGCCAACCATGGATAAATCGAAGAAAAGAAAAGTTTCAGAAGAAAACAGAACGTTTAATTCAACTACATATGCTAGTTTTGTGGCCGCTCAGGCACGGGGAGGGTTTTGTGGCTCCCGGTGTTTTCTTTTCTGTGGGAAACAGGTCCGAATGGCTCTTGGAGTGTTTAAGGTTGCCGACCACTGAACTAGGTTGACTTTGGTGAGATTAAACATAGTAACTTTAGTTCATCCTAAAATATTGAATCCTGAATTGAATACTACACCTGCTTGTTTTCATGTGCACTTGAATCATATCACCTGCAGCAAAATGCATGCACAGTATGGATTAAAACTACAGTGTTCTAGATTATTGATCGATGATGCTTCATTTCCACATGTAAGGCACTTCTTGATGCTGTAGTGCCAATTAGGTGACAAAATGCATATCTGAGCCAGTCCTGAATGCATGGCTAATTCAAACATTTGTCTTCATAAGCGTCTTGTCTCTGAATCCTATTTGTCCTACGCAAATCACAATTTCAGGTTAGCCTGCTCCTAACATTATTAGAATCATGGTGTACAATATATACATATTTTTATTTATGATTATATTCAAGGTTACAATGTATTATATTATGATATTTGAAATGGAATTTTATGCCAGCCTAGTGATTATGCAATAGATCAGGGCAGTGGTGAAATCCAATTTTTTTTTTACTATCGGTTCTGTGGGTGTGGCTTGGTGGGCGTGGCAGGGGAAGGATGCTGCAAAATCTCCATTCCCACCCCACTCCAGGGGAAGAATACTGCAAAATTCCCATTCCCTCCCCACTCTGGGGCCAGCCAGAGGTGGCATTTGCCAGTTCTCCGAACTACGCAAAATTTCCGCCACCGGTTCTCCGAACTACTCAAAATTTCCTCTACTGGTTCTCTGAACTACTCAAAATTTCTGCTACCGGTTCTCCGAATTACTCAAAATTTCTGCTACCGGTTCTCCAGAACCTGTCAGAACCTGCTGGATTTCACCCCTGGATCAGAGGTATCAAACTCAAGGCTCAGGGGCCTGATCCAGCCTGCGGGGTGTTTAGATCTGTCCCGTAGGGCCATCCTGGAAACAGCGAAGGAGTGGTCCACGGTGCCTCTATAAAGCCCTCCTGAGCTTCATTTTTGGCCACGACGGCCTCCTGCAGCCCTCTGCCAGTGAACATGGAGCTCGGGAGGGCCGTGGACAGCCCTTGCGAGCTCTGTTTTCGCTGGCAGAGGGTTGCAGGAGACCACCGCAGCCAAAAACTTCAAGTCCCAGAATTCCCCAGTCAGCTTTGCAGGGGAATTCTGGGAACTGAAGTCCACACATCTTCAAGCTGCCAAGATTGAGAAACACTGACTTAGACTAATGCAGTTTGCTGTAATAGTGATTCTTTGACAGCTGCAACTATTATGCCTGAATAAAGATATGTTTGTTTCTTAGCCAATCTCTCTCTCTCTCTCTCAATTTTTTCCCCATGTTTCTGCTTCATGGCTTGTAATTGACCATAATATATCCTTCTTAAAATCTGCTTGAAGAACGCTGGTTCAACTGATGACTCATCTCAAAAATCCGGCCTGCTGTCTGTTTTAGCTCATACTATGAACATTCATCAGTGGCAGGCAGGGTTTGGACTCTCTAGCCAAAACTGTCTATTGTATGCATGTCTTTTATAGCATTTACAAACCTTGGCGAGCTGGCAGTAGCAACCTCCAATTTGTTTCTCAAACCATTGTCCAAATCTTAAGGAGTTATTTAGTGTTTCTTCGCTGCCTTTTTCTTCAAGGAAATCTGGCTTGGCATCTTCTGTCACTCTCTGTTCTTAAGGAGGGCTGCATGGAAGAGAAGAATCCACATAAGGATTTATTTAGGAAAATGATGCGAATGGTGAGGCTTTCCAATCAGGAGATTCAATCCAAAATCTGACTTGCCAATCAGACCAGGGGTGAAATCCAGCAGGTTCTGACAGGTTCTGGAGAACTGGTTGTGGAAATTTTGAGCAGTTCGGAGAACCGGTAACGGAAGTTTTGAGTAGTTCAGAGAACCGGCAAATACCACCTCTGGCTGGCCCCAGAGTGGGGAGGGAATGGGGATTTTGCAGTATCCTTCCCCTGCCACGCCCACCAAGCCACGCCTGCCAAGCCACACCCCGCCCACCAAGCCATGCCCACAGAACCGGTAGTAAAAAAATTTGGATTTTACCACTGAATCAGACCGACATCTTTTGATCCAGGTAGAAGTCGGAGACAATCAAATGCTGAAGAACCAATCAGGAGTAGATCAACATCCATGTTAAGTGGGCTCTTAAATGAAGGAGTAGAGCTGCACACTGCCCCTTTCTTTGTGGTTTTTTTTTTTTAAGGGAGAAACCAGGACATCCCCCCCCCACCCCAGGTTAACTCAAGTGATGCCTTAATTTGCTAAGTGATGCCTTAATTTGGAGGTGAAATTGGAATCCGGGAAATATACACTGTGGCAAACACACAAATGGTGACACTAGGCACTGATTAGGATTTTTTCCCCCTAGCTTTAATTTATGGGAAATTATTTAAGCTGTTCCAAGGGGACAAGTAGTTGGTGCCAGCATTTATCAAATAAGGTCTCCCAGAAATTGTACGAAGGTACGGGGGGCATGGATTATTAAAGGGGGTAGGAAGGTAGCACTTATAAATTATATATATATATATATTCTCAGGTTTTCGCGGGTGTTTGTATGTAGGTCTTTGGTTATTCGGGTCTTCTCCCACGTAAAATTGGAAGTGTCTTGGTGACGTTTCGACGAAGTCTCATTCGTCATCTTCAGGCTGGTGTTCTCGGCTTCGTGCCCATTGCTCCTGGAAGCCCATTGCTCCTGGAAGCACGAAGCCGAGAACACCAGCCTGAAGATGACGAATGAGACTTTGTCGAAACGTCGCCAAGACACTTCCAATTTTACGTGGGAGAAGACCCGAATAACCAAAGACCTACATTTATATACACACACACACACACACACACATATATATATGGAAGATACATACTAACATGTTTCCCCAAAAATAAGACCCTGTCTTATATTTTTTGGAACCCCGAAATAAGTTCTTGGCCTTATTTTCAGGAAGGTCTTATTATTTTGGGGCAAGTGGAACAAGATGAGGCTCTTCTTGCCATCTTACCTGATTTCCAGCTCTGCGTTTAAATATTTTTTGGGAGGGCTTATTTTAGTGCATGCACTCAAAAGCCCGCTTGGGCTTATTATCAGGGGATGTCTTATTTCCAGGGAAACAGGGTAATACAAACTAATATAAGTGAAAAAAGAAAAAGAAACAAATCAAAGAGAAAGCTAAAAGAGCAAGAAAGGAAGAAAAAGCAAAAAGAAAAATAGAAAAGGAAGAAAAAAAGATACAAAAAGATACTTCTTTACATCAGTTATACAATACAATTGTACAATGTTCTCTTTTTCTATCACTATAACTTAACCCTCTTCTTTCTGGAGCAAAAGTTTACTAACCAATCCACAGGTCCCAAAAAGACCAACCCAAAAATCCAGGGGTGGGTTTCAAAACTTTTGTTGGGAAGGCATGGCCATGGTGGGCGTGGCCTAGTTGGCCTCCTGTACCACAGCAGGGGGTGCGTTTTGCCCTCCCCAAGCTCCAGAGGCCTTCTGGAGGCCAGAAATGGGCCCATTTCTGGCCTTCCCGAACTTCCAGTAGGCCCATTTTTTGCACGCTCCCTGAGCCTCTGTGCACACTCTGCACTTACCTACATCCAAAATGGGCCACATGGGGACTCCTGGGAGGGCCGGGGTGGGCTGGACTGGGCCATCCAGGAGTGGGATTTGGGGGTTCTCCGAACTGCACAGAATCTTAGCTAGAGCTTCTCCTGAACCCCTGCGAACCCCCAGCAACCCACCCCGAATACATCCCACTGCTGATATCATGTAATGAGACTCATGTGAATACCTATATTCCTGGGCTGGAAAGCTAAGGAAAAATGGGATTGGTTATTATTTAAAGGGGAGGGGGATTTTTAGTTAAGTCAAGAACTGTTGGAACACTCATAAAAAAAAAAAAGCCCTCAAAACTTCTGAATAGTAAACCATTTCTGCGTTATAGAACTACATGGATGTTAAGCTCTAAAGAGAATTTTCACTTTGTAGTCACGCAAAGCAATATCCGAAAGGACATCTACTTATATGTATAGACCCAGGCTATATACATCAGATAAATAAATACTTTCTCTGTATGAAAAAAAAAACCTTTTGAATTTTTTAGAAGCACACGTATTTTAGCAACAGTATACAGTAAATTTAGTTTTGCTTGGGAAACTATGACAAGACATTACTCTCTTTATGCCAGACTGCCATGGCATCATTGGGCCAACACTGTCTTTCTGGTCAGACAGAAGAAACTATAGATATACGTATCTCAGGCTCATATATACACAAGCTCATTAATTCCTTTGTTATTAGGGTCATTCATATCCTTTTTAACCTGCACCGAAATTTTGAACCCTCCCCCTTGGGCAACATTACACATTAGGAAATACAATGGCATATGCGTTGTGACCTAGGCTTCCCGAGTCATTAAAACACACGAGTAGTCCCAAAAACCTCTTTTATTGCAACAGGTGTGAATTACGTTCATTCACAGTTGAGTCCCAATTAGTTGCAAAAAGTCCTTCGGGATAATTACCAACCTTTATCTCCCATGATACTCTGCCAAAGATCTACTTGGCAAAGCCACACGGAGTCCAGAATCAAACAGAGATGCCGACTGGGAACAGAATTAACAACATTGCTTTCCTGCAAACAGCCCACTTGCCTTTGTTCCTCTTTTAAGCCTTATGGGAGGTGCCAATCATCTCCAGGCCTTACTCACAAGTCGTCCCTTTAGTTTTAACTGCTCTTGCCTTCTGGCAGCTTGCGCATGCGTGCACTAGGAACAGGCTCCTTCTGTTCCTCTGCCTCGCTGAGGTCTGACTCTGGAGGCTCCGGAGTCCGTGCATAACTCCCAGATGGCCTAGCTCCATCTCTGCCTCCAACACAGAGCCCTCATCCAAGCCTTCCCCAGACTCCAGGACTGGCCCATGTTCCTTCCCAGCCTCCTCACTGTCTGACTCCGCTGCCAGCTTTGCAGGCTGCTGGCAGACCACAACAATATGATGTTCAGTATGCTACTGTATATCGCTGCTAAAAATCCTGGGAACATAGAAGGCTGAGCTATGGGATCGGGTGAGATTTTGCATTCTTAGGATCACACAGTAGCAGCAAGATTAAATTTCCCCCCATAGATTAGCCTAACATTTTGTATTCGCCTGCTCTACACTGTAGACTGTGAACATTGGAGAAATGTAAAATACAGAAGATCACAAAGTACCAAGATCTGAAAAATCAAAGTTGAAAGTTTATGGCATAACCCAGCTGTGTGTCAGTCCTGTCCCAGCTTGGGCATTTAAGAAAGAAAGACCCTTGATTCCATTGATAGAAAAAAGGTATATTTTTCCTAAAGCCAATGCTTCTGGTTTGGAAGCATTACTGCTTCGGACAGGAAGGCGGTGCAAGAGTGGTGAGGACGGCAGAAAAGATTATTAGTACTTCACTTCCTAGCAATGCTTGAGCAGGGTCCACAGGATTGTCTGGGATGCTACGTACCCTCTCCACAACTGGTTTTCCTTGTTACCTTCTGGGAGGGGACTTCATGGTATCCGAAGCAGAACCAGATTCAGTCACAGCTTTGTTCCATAAAGCATCAACCTTGTGAACTCTCAAGCTTCCTCTTTCCACTATGTATTCAAGATGGACAGTGATTAATGTGTGTGTGTGTGTGTGTGCGTGTGTGTGTATGTGTGTGTGGCATGTGCATATATGTGTTATGTATGGACACATATACATATACATATACATATATAGCATCAACCTTGTGAACTCTCAAGCTTCCTCTTTCCATTATGTATTCAAGATGGACAGTGATTAATATGTGTGTGTATGTAGCATGTGTATATATGTGTTATGTATGGATACGCACACACACACACACACACACACACACACACACACACACACACACACACACATATATATATATATATATATATATATATATATATATATGCATATTCTTTCTAGCCAGGTTTTACCTATGTAAGCTAAGATGTTCTATAGCCCTGGTTCTGTGAAATCTCACTCACAAGTTTCTGGGCTTTCTGTTTCTTGCTGACAAACAGCAACTCTGTGCTGCTCTTTGGGATTATTATAATACGAAAATATTCATATTTTCACGGGTAGAGGTATGCAAGTTTTGGTGTATTCGGGTCTTTTCCTGTGTAAGATTGAGAGTATCTTGGCGGCGTTTTGACGAGGTCTCACTCGTCATCTTCAGGCTGGTGTCTTCAGCTTCGTGCTTGCGCGAGGAAAGCGTGATCGGAGCTGCCGTCTCTCTATAAATACTGGTGCACAGCAACAAAGCCAGCACCCCACACCTCCCCATCAGTATTTATAGAGAGACGGCAACTCCGATCATGCTTTCCTCGCACAAGCATGAAGCTGAAGACACCAGCCTGAAGATGACGAGTGAGACCTCGTCGAAACGTCGCCAAGATACTCTCAATCTTACACAGGAAAAGACCCGAATACACCAAAACTTGCATATATATATATGTGTGTGTGTGTGTGTGTGTGTAGTTTTTTTGTTAATGAGAAACAGAATTTCATTTTTAATGTGTGCCAGTGTGCTCACAGTAAAAAATGACAATAAAGGTTATTTTATCTTATTTATCTTAAGTGGTTGCAGTGTAAGTAAAGCCAGATCTGAATATTCCCACATAAACTCTATGATTTTCCTCCCTGCCAGATCTTCCCTGGTCCTTCCCCCTTGGTCATCTGGTCAGTGTCCAATGGCATTCAAATTAGATGTTTTGATAACAGTTCCAACAGTTGGCGCCTCTTCGGTGGGTGTTTGCATTCCATTCTCACAGTTATGTCCTTGGATCTCTCATCTCTTGTTTCGGATTGGTGCCTCTGGTTCCTGTCATCCCCTTCTCAGTGTTTCCTCCTCATTCCCCCCTCCCCTTTTTACCATCAGTGTGAAGTGAAGCTGAAGCGGTGTGAAAGCAGATCTGACACCGTGGTGGTCCCCCAAAATTTTGTTCAGAGCTTTGCACATGGACAAAATTTCCACCTGTCAATTACAAAAGGCCATACTGCTTTGATCTGCATATATACTACGCCAATATATTATGACATTCTAGGTTCTTGGGCAGACCTCAATATGTATGAAAGCCAACACCAGCTAAAAAAACTGGTAGCTGTGGTTTTATACAGTTGTGTGTATAATAACAATAATCTTATTAGGGCTGGGAGATGCATAGGACTTTAACCATCTATTTTTAGGTGGATACAAGTCCTACTGATTGGCAATTCTCCCTGGGGCAGTCCGAGGCAGATAGGGTCGGAGTCCGAGTTTATCCATTTCAAGAAAGCTGCATTCAAAATTATACAGCTAGACCCATTGGAGTGCTACACAATGTCTGTGCTGTTAAAATTTAATAATGCCTTATTGCTACTGGTCAACATATATATCCCACTTCAGCAAAATAAGTCCCAGATCAATAGCTTGTGGGCCAAAGTCGAAGGCTATTTAATCTTAGCAAAGCAATCTTATGTTTATTTATCCTTGCATAATAGTTTCTGGTGATTTCAATGCAAAGATGAGGGTAAATGATAAGACACTATTTGCTCAATTCCATCAATATTCCCTGGAAGTAGATACTATCTGTTCCCCCTCCCTTATTCATTCAGCAATCTAAGGATGTAACGAGGGATTACAAAGGGGCTGTGTTTATTATAAATGACTAACAGACTATATTTGTATCTATTGAATGGATGCATCCATAGCAATTTTCTTGGCGAATTGTCTCCCTCGGCCAAGCCATGGCCTTCTCTGATTGATTACACTGTAATCTTAAGAAACCTGCCTCCCTTCATACAAAGATTTTAGCTAAACAGTGAGTCTGACAGCGAACATCTTCTAAACATAATACCATTTGATAATCTGTTTCTGGAATTGGACCCTACTGCCAAAATGAAATTGGAACCAGGGACAGGGCTTGTTCGTGCTAAATAAACTCAACAATAGAAAAAGACAATACCTGAGTTGCTGAGGTAGCATTGCACATTTATTTGGAAATTGTATTATACAGAACTATACCAAACTTATTGAGTTAATCTATCCGCTACTGTCTGTTCAAATATCAGGGAAGAGAGAGAAAAATAAAGCGAGAAGGAGGCTTGTTCCTCTCAAACTCTGGTTGGTAGCGAGTGCCTTCAAGCCAATGATGAATTGATTAGGTCGGTAATGCCGACTGCCGAAAAGGGGGCGCTCCCGCGTGCACGCACGTGTCTGAGTCGCAACCTGGAAGAGGAGCTGCTGAGAATGCATGAGCGCACCTGAAAATGAACTTCCGGTTTTAGCTACTGAACTTCCGGTTTCAGCCAGCTACTCTTCCAGGTTTCTGCCACGGATGCGTGTGCAACGATCAGCTGGCCGGCGCGCATGCTCACGCAGGAAAACGGAAGACCAGCTCTTCCAGTTTCAGGCACTGCCACGTGCAAAAAGGGCAGATGATTGTTGTGCGCGCATGCGCGCCAGAAACCCAGAAGAGGAACGGGTGACGCCACGCGTGCCAGGTGACATGGCTCCATGTGCCACTTCGGGCACGCGTGCCATAGGTTCAGCATCAAGGGATTAGATTGTTCACACTACATAAGGAAGAAGCATCTGTATTTTATACCCAGGACTTGACATTGCTAGGAAAAAAGAACAGCACAATGTCTAAGGTGCTGGCTTAATAACCAGGAGAAGGTGAGTTCTAGGCCACTTTTAAATCATGAAAAAAAAAACAGGGTGACTTGGAGCCAGTCACTCTCTCTCTCTCTCTCAGCCCAATTCACTTTACAGGATTGTCGTTGTGGGGAAAATAGGAGGAGGAAGACGAAATAAATATATTTGCTTGCTTGAGATAGATAGACAGACAGAATCCATAGGCTTATAATTACTGTATATATAATAAGCTCTCTAGAACTGATCATAGTTAGGATATTTTGGACATGCGATGCAACACCCAGAAAAACACGGCACACTTCATTTAATCCTCCAAGGAAAGATTGAAGGCAAATGAGGTCCAGGCACAAGAAGAACATCATAGCTTCAAAATCTAAGGGACTGATTTGGACAAAACTCAACAGCACTTTTTCATGTGGCTGTTGATAAAAATAGGATAACCAACATGATCGCAAACATCCAATGATGGATATGGAAGAAGGAGGAGGAGGAGGAGGAAGAGAAGAAGAAGAAGAAGAAGAAGAAGAAGAAGAAGAAGAAGAAGAAGAAGAAGAAGAAGAAGAAGAAGCAGAAGAAGCAGAAGAAGCAGAAGCAGAAGCAGAAGCAGAAGAAGAAGAAGAAGAAGAAGAAGAAGAAGAAGAAGAAGAAGAAGAAGAAGAAGAAGAAGAAGAAGAAGAAGAAGAAGAAGCAATCATATGCATCTATGAAAAGAGTAGTTGAGAATTGCCCAATACCAGCACTTCAGCCTTTGGAGCATAATAAGTAAACTTTATGCTAAACATCTACACAATAAATTGACAAATTGGATCACTCTAGATCAGTGACCCGCAACCTTTTGGGCTCCAGGGTCTGGTGGAAAGATGCAGTCTGGTTTCTGGCACACCATGGACTGGTGCCAGTCCACAGACTGAGGTTTTGGAGACCCCTGCTCTAGATCAGTGTTTCTCAACCTCAACAACTTTAAGATGTAGGGGCTTCAGCTCCAGAATTCTCCAACCATATCGATGCCACACATCTTAAAGTTGCTGAAGTTGAGAAACACTGTTCTAGAACAGGGGAAGTTGAAGTCCACAAGTCTTAAAGTTGCCAAGGTTGGAGACCCCTGTTCTAGAACGTATTTTGACAGATAAACATAGATGGACCTCTGTTCTTGACATACCTCTCGCTGCAACGTGTAGCTGAAAAATATTACTTCAAGGCAGCCTCTCCATTCATTGACTTCACTATTTTCAAAACGAAATCACTGGCTAAACCCATAAGTACTTCCACACATACAGTAGATAGCTGCTGTTAACGCATAGCCTTTAGGAGTTTTCTAGACCACAGGTCTGCTGCAGAATCCCAAACTGATCTGAAGTGACACACGGATGGGGTTTATTTTTTTTTTGGGTCCTTTATTGTTTACATTTCTCCTTACCTCTAGATTATTGCAAAGATAGCTAAGATTGCTAACTAAATATTAAAATATTAGCTAAGGAAAAGATCATCCTGAACTGTCAGCTTTGTGTGAATTAATATAAACCTTGAAGAAATAAATGCCTTTTATCTGCACGATTTATAGTTCACTTCTGAACATGAAAGATAAGGGGCAGTTCAGAAAATAAAACAGCACAATAAAACCATCACAAAAATTTTGAATGCTCAGAACTTGGAAATATAGAATTGTGACATGAATGCCTGCCTCAATAGATATGTTGCTATTAAAGGCCAATTTTTTTAAAAAAATTTGATTTATATGTCGCCCTTCTCCGGAGACTCAGGGCGGCTTACAATGCGTTAAGCAATAGCCTTCATACTTTTGTATATTTATACAAAGTCAGCTTATTGCCCCAACAAACTGGGTCCTCAATTTACCCACCTTAGAAAGGATGGAAGGCTGAGTCAACCTTGAGCCTGGTGAGAATTGAACTTGCAGTAATTGCAGGCAGCTGGATGTTAAATGTTGCCTTAGGAGGCATTAGCCTCCTACGCCACTCAGGCTCCTGATGCAAATTCAAGTTGCATCAGCCCCACTGAATTTCCAAGGTTCTAATCAGGGGTGGGCTTCAAAACTTTTAACAAGGGGTTCTCTGCCCGGTTGCTGGGTGGGTGTGGCCATGGTGGGTGTGGCCTACTCGGCCTCCTGCACCACGGAGGGGAGGATTTTTGCCCTCCCCAAGCTCCAGAGTCCCTCTGGAGGCTGGAAATGGCCCCATTTCTGGCCTTCCTGAACTTCCAGTAGGCCCGTTTATTGTCCTCCCCAAGCCTCCGCACCTGCCCTGCACTTACCTGCATCCAAAACAGGCCGTGTGGGGACTCCTGGGAGGGTCAGGGTGGGAAGGGCCATCCAGGAGTGGGATTTGGGGGTTCTCCAAACTGCACAGAATCTTAGCTAGAGGTTCTCCCGAACCCCTGCGAACCCCCAGTAGCCCACCCCTGGTTCTAACACAATATGGGGACCACAATGAGCACGGCTGATGTTGTAACACCCATCACAGGATTGTGGTAAAGGTGTAGAGCAATTTAAAGGAAGTAGAACATTAAGTAATGAGCGAAAACAAACCCAAGAACAGAGACTGTGAGAAAGTTAAAACTGGCTTGAGTAAAAACATTTTGAAAATCATGAGATACTTAAATATGCCACTGTTTTCTCCGGAAGCCTTTGTTTTAATCATGTTTATTACCTCAAGATGGAGATGATAGGACTCAGGGAGATTAAACGCTTCAGTCTTATTATTCTCAGCCTTTGTTGGTGTGGGAAGAGCCTTCAGGAGGAACATGCTGGGTGAGCTATAAACCCTTATCTGTTCTATTTCAGGACTTCTTTAGTCTTCAAGATAATTTGCATAAATTACACATAGCTACACTATCATGTCTGACAGTCACTCTAACCTAATTAGGATTTGACAAGTGAAGGAAAAGAAGAAACATGTACCAAGAGAACAAAAAAAGGAACTGCTCCATCAGGATGGTGATCATTCTCTTGCTTCATGAGAAACAATTAACATAAAATGCCTTTCCACAGTATCTAAGGATAGACTGGATAATGGAACTAATTCCTCAAGGAACTTTTTGCAGGAGTGGCAGAGTGCCTTAGAATCTTAAAACTACAACAATTGGCTCGGTGAGTTTTAGAACATGTCACTAGCTCTCAAGATTAATATGAGCTCCTTGAGGATCGGAAATAAATAATGATGTAGGAGCAGGCTCCACCAACTCAGATCATAAAACACCAGCATTTGTTCACATATCGTTTAGTATCAGAAAAGGAGAAAGGGTGAGGGGGGGGGCTCTTATGCCTCTGAATGTTTTGTAGAAGTATTTATTGCATTTATATGGCTTCCCATCTCATACAAGTGACTTTAGACGGTGAACAACAATCATTCAACGATTGTCATGCAACCGTTTCCCATTGAAATCTTCAGATCTTCAAAGACGCCATTTGGAATATTGCATCCAGTTTTAGTCACCAACCGTGATATAAAAAAGATGTTGAGACTCTGGAAAAAAGTGCAGAGAAGAGCAACATGGAAGATTAGGCGGCTGGAGACCAACACATAAGTAGAATGGTTGCAGGAGATGGGTATGTCTAGTCTAGTGAAAAGAAGGATAGCAGTGTTCTAACATTTAAGAGGCTGCCACAGAGAGAAAGGGGTAAACCTATTTTTGAAAGTACCAGAAGACAAGACAAGAATCAATGGATGGAAACTAATTAAGGAGAGAAGCAACCTAGAACTAAGGAGAAATTTCTTGACAGTGAGAACAATCAATCAGTGCATAGCTTGACCTCTGGCAGCTTTCAAGAAGAGATGGGACAACCATTTGTCTGGTATGGTATAGGGTCTCCTGCTTGACTGGTGTGTGTGTGTGGACTAGAAGACCTCCAAGATCCCTTTCAACTGATGATGTTCTGTTCTAAATGTGCACAAGACAGAGGAGATTTATATTAACAGAATAACAGAGTTGGAAGGGACCTTGTATGTCATCTAGTCCAACCCCCCACCCAAGCAGAGACCCTACATCAATTCTGACAGATGGCAGTCCAATCTCTTCTTGAAAGCTTCCAGTGATGAAGCTCCCACAACTTCCGAAGGCAAACTGTTCCATTGGTTGATCGTTCTCACTGTCAGAAAATTTCTCCTTTATTTCCAGGTTGAATCTCTCCTTGTTCAGTTTCCATCCATTATTCCTTGTCTGGCCTTCAGGTGCTTTGGAAAATAGCTTGACCCCTTCCTCTCTGTGGCAGCCCCTCAAATATTGGAACTGCTATCATTCTCCCCTGGTCCTTCACTTCACTAGACTAGCCATGCCCAGTTCCTGTAACCATTCTTCATATGTTTTAGCTTCCAGTCCTTCTTGCACTAAGCTACTTTATTATTGAAATACAACCCTGTCTTAGAAAGACTGTTAAAAAAAACTACTCAAATGTACCTTCCAGTTGCACATAACTCTTTTAGTTATTAACTTTGGGGATAAAACTGAAGGCTAAGTCATCACTTTCCATATGCGAGAACGTTCACCATGCTTCAGTGTGATGGTGCTACCATGTAGCCACTCGACAAAAAATGATAAACCAAACTGGTTTAGAGCCAATAAATGGAAAACCCAATTTCCTGGGAGGAGGTAGGAAAAGAAGCAACACACACTTCATGTGTCAATTGCAAGAACCTTTACACAAGTATCAGGGTGAATTTTGGAGCAGTTTTAATAAATGCTAACTAGAGCATACAAAACATTTGCTAGACCAATTCTTGAATACAGCTCTTCTGTCTGGAACCCAACTACATATCGGACTAATACAATTGAGCGAGTCCAGAGATATTTCATGAGAAGAGTCCTCCACTCCTCCACTCGCAACAGAATATCTTATGCCACCAGACTTGAACCTAAGCGTAGCACACAAAATTATCCACTACAATGTCCTACAATGTCAATGACTACTTCAGCTTCAACCACACCACAACAATACACGAGCACACAATAGATACAAACTTAAAGTGAACTGCTCCAAACTTGATTGCAGGAAATATGACTTCAGCAACAGAGTGGTCAATGCCTGGAATACACTACCTGACTCTGTGGTTTCTTCCCCAAACCCCCAAAACTTTAATCTTAGACTGTCTACTGTTGACCTCACCCCATTCCTAAGAGGTCTGTAAGGGGTATGCATAAGCGCACCAACATGTCTACCATCCCTGTCCTAATGTCCCCTTTTATTCATATCCATTTCATGTATTAATAACCATGTTTATACCCATATCTGTTCTAATACATACTTGACAAAATAAAAAAATAAAAATAAATAAAAATAAATAAAATGCAAACATTTTAGAGACACAGGAAACCTCCATTCTAGGAATAATAGATGACAGCACACTCTTACTAGAGGGTGCCATCTGCTGGGATAAATAATGTCTTCTTTGGGTTGAGCTAGACTCCTGGTGGACACATCTGAGGAGGCCTCTGTGCGGTTGTCTTGATAACAGTACAGAAATGCTATTGTCTTCTTCTAGGTCTTAACAGGTATCCTTGGAAATTTCACATCTAAATACTAACATGTTTGGTCTTAATTAGAATAGAATAGAATAGGATAGGATAGAATAGAATAGAATAGAATAGAATAGAATAGAATAGAATAGAATAGAATAGAATAGAATAGAATAGAATAGAATAGAATAGAATTCTTTATTGGCCAAGTGTGATTGGACATACAAGGAATTTGTCTTTGGTGCATATGCTCTCAGTGTACATAAAAAGACAAGATACATTCATCAAGAATCATAAGGTACAACACTTAATGATAGTCATAGGGTACAAATAAGCAATCAAATTATATTAGGAAACAGTTAATATTAATCGTAAGGATACAAGCAATAAAGTTACAGTCATACAGTCATAAGTGGGAGGAGATGGGTGATAGGAATGATGAGAAGATTAATAGTAATGCAGACTTAGTAACTAGTTTGACAGTGTTGAGGGAATTATTTGTTTAGCAGAGTGAGCAATGTGGTGAGCACATTGTAAGCCGCCCTGAGTCTTCGGAGAAGGGCGGCATATAAATCAAATAATAAAAAAAAAGTGATGGCATTCGGGAAAAAACTGTTCTTGTATCTAATTGTCTTGATGTGCAGTGCTCTATAGCGTTGTTTTGAGGGTAGGAGTTGAAACAATTTATGTCCAGGATGCAAGGGGTCTGTAAATATTTTCACATAATATAATTAGCTTTTTGAGGCCAGCCATATTATGAAATAAAAGGAAGACCTTAAATTCCATACCACTCCGATACAACATTTTCAGTTAAAAGAAATATAGAAATCTACTTATATTTCCTTCTCTTTCTCAAGAATGATAAAGTAGCCTATGATATATAAAGTGTGAATATGTACTTTAAGGTAGCAACTATCAGTGCTAACACTGATACTTTATACTTAAGCAGCAGCAATAGAATATTACTATCTTAGACAATTTGGCACTAAGATAAGAACAATTTATCATAAGAAATGAAGGAGAACTGTGTATTTCCCAAAGCAGCCACTTTTATGACACAACAGTGATCGGTCTCATTTGAGACAATGATGAATCCGCATACAGACGGGAGGTTGAACAACTAGCCTCGTGGTGCGACCAGAACAATCTGGAACTGAACACACTCAAAACTGTAGAAATGGTGGTAGACCTTAGAAGAAACCCTCCCATACTACCACCTCTTACAATACTAAACAACACAGTATCAACAGTAGAGACCTTCAAATTTCTAGGTTCTACCATATATCATGACCTAAAATGGACACCCAACATCAAAAACGTCATCAAAAAAGCACAACAAAAAATGTTCTTTCTGCGCCAACTCAGAAAGCTCAAACTGCCCAAGGAGCTGCTGATCCAGTTCTACAGAGGAATTATTGAGTCTGTCATCTGCACCTCTATAACTGTCTGGCTTGGTTCTGCAACCCAACAAGACAGACCCAGATTTCAGAGGATAATTAGAACTGCAGAAAAAACAATTACTACCAACCTGCCTTCCATTGAGGACTTGTATACTGCACGAGTCAAAAAGAGGGCTGTGAAAATATTTACAGACCCCTTGCATCCTGGGCATAAACTGTTTCAACCCCTACCCTCAAAACGACACTATAGAGCACTGCATATCAGAACAACTAGACACAAGAACATTTTTTCCCCGAACGCCGTCACTCTACTAAACAAATAATTCCCTCAACACTGTCAAACTAGTTACTGAGTCTGCATTACTATTAATCTTCTCATCGTTCCTATCACCCATCTCCTCCCACTTATGACTGTATGACTGTAACCTTGTTGCTGGTATCCTTAAGATTTATATTGACTGTTTTCCTATGACTATCATTAAGTATTGTACCTAATGATTCTTGATGAATATATCTTTTCTTTAATGTACACCGAGAGCGTATGCACCAAGACAAATTCCTTGTGTGTCCAATCACACTTGGCCAATAAAGAATTCTATTATATTCTATTTTAAAACTTGGGACCATTGTCAAGGCAAGTCTATCTTGTGTTGTGCCCAGAGTTCCTTGGATCTCATCTTAATATCTTCTGAGAAAAATTTAGGTGGGAACTGTATCTTTTAATTTTTTTTCCTGTGTCCATTTAACAGAAATCTATTTTTCCCCACCCATATTGGCCTCTTACATTACCTACTTTAATTAGTTTGAAGACATGAAAAGCTTGCATGCATTTCTGTTGTCCTTTGGTTGTCCAATTGTGGAATTCGGATAATTTTTACCCCCATGGACTTAAAAGCTATCTTTGGATTTCTGTCTGATTTCTGAAGTCACAGTTACTTCAAAGTAAGCCCTAATGTGATTTGCTTTCAAGGAAAGATGTACTGGAACAATTTGAAAATGTGACAATTTTAATTCTTTGTTTTTAACAAATTTTACATGAAAAAGAAAAAAATGTTGAACATCTGTACAAGATTACTATCAGACACAAAACAGTTCTTCATATCTTTTAAAGTTCAATGATATTTTAACTCCAAAGTAATCTATCTCTCCACAAATGACTTCAAGGGGGGATACTTTTACTGTGATTCATTGGAGGTCCAATAACAACAACAAAAAATGGTTTTTCAAGCTGAATGAAGTAGAAGCTTTATTTTATGTATGTCCTGAAAAGGGACTTAACAATTCCCATAATTCTTCCTTAGTTGAAATACTGAGTATCTTCCAAATACTTTCAAAATTATCAGATGCTTAGTGTTAATGCTTAATGTATTTAAAAAATGCTTATTTGATGAAAATCTGGAGCCCATAAAGTTTGACAATGCTTAGATTCAACATATAGGGATGTTAAAAAATTCTTTCTTGAAATTGCTAGATGCATGGCTTCGACATTCACTGTAGTTAAAAGGTAAAGGTTCCCCTCGCACATATGTGCTAGTCGTTCCCAACTCTAGGCGGTGATGCTCATCTCCGTTTCAAAGCCGAAGAGCCAGCGCTGTCCGAAGACGTCTCCGTGGTCATGTGGCCGGCATGATTAAACACCAAAGCCACACGGAACGCTGTTACCTTCCCACCAAAGGTGGTCCCTATTTTTTCTACTTGCATTTTTTACGTGCTTTCAAACTTCTAGGTTGGCAGAAGCTGGGACAAGTAACGGGAGCTCACCCCATTACGCGGCACTACGGATTCGAACCACTGAACTGCCGACTTTTTGATCAACAAGCTCAGTGTCATAGCCACTGAGCCATCACGTCCCTCAGATTCAACATAAAGGGATGTTAAAAAAATTTCTCGAAATTGCTAGATGCATAGCTTTAATGTTTACTGTAGTTCCTCTTTTTCTACATTCTAATCTGTTTTGATGTAATTAGCCAAAATTTAATTTACTGAAAAAATGTTTGGGAGACAGAAATACTGAATCTCTTACTCCATCTTTCTCTTTTATGGCTCTCTTTCTCTCTTTTTTAAAATCCCACCCTGCTTTCATGCTGTCTAAACTTCGTAATTCTGTCTCCATTCACCTTCATCCCATTCTAAAAAAAAAAAAAAAATAGTTAAGAGATTGAGCAATCTTTTCTCTAGTCTCTTCTGGATCCTCTGGACGTGCCCTAAATCTCAGGCAGAATTCTTTTTTCTCTCTCAATTTCAATAACGCCAAATTGTCTAAGCCCTTTTCCATCTCTTTGTTTATTCTTTCTAATTTGCTTTCTAAAATTTCCATTTCATTTCTCTAACTCCTCCCCTAAGATGCCCTATAGATTCTTCATTCACTAACTTCTTTCACCTCCTCTTTCATCTCTATGATCCTTTCTTCCATTCTACCTTCAAAAGCAACCAATTATCTTTTGACAGCTTTGACACATTCAGATGCATGTTGTCCCATTTCTTCAGCTAGTGATATGTATCCAGTTCTATATGTTTGGGATGACAGTGGAGGAGCTTGCTTAACAGAGTTATTACTGCTTTCAGATGTGTAAAATTCCTAGTAAACAGGCTATTTAAAGGGATAGACAGCAAAAAAACCCCTCCTTTTTTGGTGGTGGTGGGGGTAAGCACTCCTACTGCAGCCGCAGATTGAATTTTTAGTAGAGGATCTTGTAACTTTAAATATTGTAACCTGGCAATTACTAGAACAAGGCATTGGTAAAGCTTGAATGAGGTTATCAAGTTTAGATGGGATGTCATTTAAGGAAATAAAATACGGCCACAACTGTGGAATTTGTAAGTAGACGAAGTTTTCCCACATGTGATGGTCAGGTGGCCTTTCCTTTCGATTCAATGTTTTGTGGTTGATGGCAACTAGGATTATGACAAATTTTGTTGGGAAATATGGAGGTGGGAAGTGTTATCTTTCCTCAATATCCTTCAGAGAGGAAGTATAATTTCCTTTCTCTAGGTAGCAAGCTTTTTCTTACATAAAGGAATAAAACAGTGGTTAGAGTGCAGTACTGCAGCTACTTCAGCTGACTGCTAGTTCAGCAGATCAGCAGATCAAATCTCACTGGCTCATGGTTGACTCAGCCTTCCATCCTTCCGAGGTGGGTAAAATGAGGACCCAGATTGTTGGGGGCAATATGCTATTTAGTATACTGTCTTTGGTGTAAGCCGCCCAGAGTCCTCGGAGAGTGGGTGGCATAGAAATATGACTAATAATAAAAATAAATAATAAAATAAAAAGTAGTTGTATCTCTGGTGAGAATCATGATGTGGTAGGAAAGAGATGATTTTCTGTTGTTTCCCTACCTTATTTTCTTGTTTCTCTGTCTTTTTCTTCCACTGTTGAATAGTCTCTAGGCTATTTCTCAGTCACTTGTTTCCTTTTGTGGTCATTTCCAATGAGTTGGCTTTTCCTTCCTTCACGGTGTAATTCTCTAAGAGCGGTGGGGTGGCCTAGAGGGGAAGGGACTTGCCTCCCACTCGGAAAGTAGAGAGTTTAATCCTAGATGTTTCTCTATCAGGGCGCAAAGAGAAAATATCTACTGTGAACTCCACATAGGCATCAAGAAGGGCATTCAGCCAGTAAACGCTCAGCTCTATTCAGTTGCCCTAACTCCACCCCAATAAAAGGGATTATAGCGTCATATAAAGAAAGAAAATAGTGTAATTCTCTGAATTCAGGCTTGTGCTCCTACTCAAGGTGAATATAGCATTCCATCCTTGTTGAGTTACAAAAGCAGAGCTGATGGCTTGACAAAAACACCCAAACACCCATTCTCCCTGTTGGTCCAACAGGTGATCAGCCACGAGGGGCAAATGCCTCTTCTAATAAGACATTAAAGGTATTATGGACATGGGCATATCTGCTTGCAGGTCTACAGCTCACAGAGAATTGATGATCCATCAGAGCTTATCCTTTCTTCCATGAAACTTTCTAACAGGTACAGTAAGTGCAGGGGATTCACAGCCAGTCACTGCTTATCTGCAGAATGGGACAATTTGCTGCAGCCAACTCACCATGGTCAACGCACCATGGGATAATTCAACAAATACAAAAATTAAATTAACAGATTGAACCATGGTCAATAATAATAAAATAAAGAACATCCAGAAATACAAGCATTGCAATAATTTCAACAAAAATGTGGTCACCAATAATAAAAATAACTAAATGAAATGATTAATACAACAATGAATTGTCCCGCAGCGAGTTGTCCGTTAGTGAATTGTCCAGTGGCGAGTTGATCATGGCATGATGAGCTGGCTGTGGTGAATTGTCCTAGACCCGTGATGGTGAACCTATGGCACATGTGCCACAGGTGGCACGCGGAGCCGTATCTGTGGGCACGCGAGTGTTGCCCTAGCTCAGCTCCAGCATGCATGTATGCGCCGACCAGCTGATTTTCAGGCCTTCCTGGCCCACTGGAAGTTGGGAAACAGGCTGTTTCCAGCCTCTGGAGGGCCTCCAGGGTGGTAGGGAAGGCTGTTTTCGCCCTCCCCACGATTTCTAGGAGCCTGAGGAGGGCGAAAAGGGCCTTCCCCACCCCCCAGGAGGTCTTCCGGAGGCCGGAAATAGCCTGTTTCCCAACTTCTGGTGGGACCGGAACAGTGGTGGGATTCAGCCAGTTCGCACCACTTCAGGAGAACCGGTTGTTAACTTTCTGAGCAGTTTGGTGAACTGGTTGTTGGAAGAAATCATTAGGGCAGAGAACCGGTTGTTAAATTATTTGAATCCCAACACTGGACCGGAAGGCCTGTTTTTCGCCCTCCCCAGGCTTTCAGAGGCTTTCTAGGAGCCTGGGGAGGGCAAAATATGGGCCTTCTGGTCCCACTGGAAGTTGGGAAACGGCCCATTTCCGGCCTCCGGAGGGCCTCCGGGGGGTGGGGGAGACCCTTTTCGCCCTCCCCAGGCTCCAAGAAAGCCTCTGGAGCCTGGGAAGAGCCAAAAACGGGTGTACCGTGCCTACCATGCCATCACGTGCCAAAAGTGGGTAGAGTGTGTGTGTGTGTGGAGGTGTCGAGCACACATGCATGGGTGTGTGTGAGGAACATTGAATTATGGGTGTGGGCACACATGTGTATGACCCCCCCTTCACTCCCCCCGCTTTTGGCACACGATGGCAAAAAGTTAGCCATCACTGTCCTAGACCCGCTTATCTGATCTCCTCTCAAGCTCAGAAAAAATGAAGAGTCTCATCTCAGCTGCTCGATTCATCCAACTCCACGGAACAAGCCTTCCTTCTTCCATCTTCTAGTTCTTCACCAAGAAGGATTGGCCACCTTACTCTACGATTGGGACAGTGGAATAGATAGGCAACCAGGAAAGAACTGGAACATCAAACAGAGCAAAGAAATCCTCCAGATGTTGCCTTGCTAAACACAGAGACAATTTTAAAAAAGGAACTTGGTGTGACGTTACGGTTCAATGGGACTTGGCCTCGTAACCTTTCTAAAATATCAGAGCGTTGTCTTGGAATATATTAAGCCGTAATCAAGGGAAATGTGCCTCAAGCACAAAATATTGTTCACCCACCCACATATCTGTGGGTTAAACAGGATGACAGCAAGGAAAGACTGAGCCCCAAACCTTGGAAGTAATTAAACATGATGGATATCTCTGATAACTACAGTTTATAACAAACGTCACAAGGCAGAGACTGCCACCAAAGTATTCAATGCAGCCCTACTTGCATAGAAATCACCTGTTCCCTCATTTATTCTGCTTTTATTGTAATTTTCTGCTTCCCCTTTTTCTGCTTTATTTCTACATAACAGCGGGGAATTAATATTTGACTAAACGACTGTGATAATTTGGCTGGAAGCTGCAGCTGAATAATGCAGGCATGCAGAAGAGCAGATTCCGCGGAGGGTAATGAATGTCTGGGAATGATCCAAAACCTCTGCTTTTCATCGCTGCATCGCTCACATCAATCCCTGCTAAGGTGGCCCGGGACCTCAGGCGGGGGCCTCTGTATTTAGGGGAGGGCGGTTAAAAGAAAAAGTTAAAACGGCAGCTGTGATTACGAGATTAAAGCCCTGTTACTTTTTTACATGCTCTGAGATGAGTGGCTCTCATATTCACAATGTGGCCGGTACATGTAAAGATCCCTTAGCATCACAGGCTGGGACTCAGCCTGGGACTCAGGAGCTGGGACTCAGGAGGCAGCAATAGATTGGGGGTGGGGCCAAATAAAAGGTAAGAATAATGTGGGGGGGGGTGGGGCAGAGGAGGGGGTGTGGGGCAGAACCGGTTCGGTGATGTCATATCGTCACCGCTACCAGCTCAGGAGAACCGGGCCGAACTGGGAGGAACCCACCACTGATCTGCGTGAGAGCAAAGCGAGCACGCACACACATTCCCATTGTGAACCGATAGTAAAGGTAAGTAGAACCCTGGTACAAATGCCACTTTTATACACTTCCTCTATCAAAAGTCCCAGATACAGGTAGTCCTCAACTTAGGAGCTTTTTCAGGAGGCAATTGGACTTTCTTGTTTTTTCTTTTGAAGACATTTCATTTCTCATCCAAGAAGCTTCTTCAGCTCTGACAGGATAGTGGGGAATGGAAGGATTTATATTCCTTGCAGACAGCTGGTCATTTGCATTCTTTTAGAGAGTCATTGAGGCCATTTGGAGATTTGTCTGCATCCTCAGGATCACCTGAGTAGTGCAAATGGCTATGTAGCCTTCTTGGAACTGCTGAAAGGACTGTGAAACACCTTCAAAGAAAAACAAGAAAGTCCAGTTGCCTCTTAAAAAAGCGTCTTCGGGACAACCATGACCTGGATGACTGAGAATCTCTACAGACTTTGAGCTATACAATTTAGGATGAACACCCTTTGAATGGTGTGGGAGTAAGAATGGATTTCAAAAAAAAATTGCAGACTACAGGACCAGGAGCACTACTCCGTGCTTATCTGTGAGGATACAGATAAACCTCCAAGTGCTTCAACTACCCTCTAAAAGGATGCAAATTGCCAAGCTGTCTGCAAGGAATATAAATCCTTCCATTCCCCACTATCCTGTCAGAGCTGAACAAGCTTCTTGGATGAGAAGCAAAATGTCTTCAAAAGAAAAAACAAGGAAGTCCAGTTGCCTCCTGAAAAAGCACCTTTGGGACAACCATGACCTGGATGACTGAGAATCTCTACAGACCCTCAATTTAGGATTGTTTGCCTAGCAACCATTTGAAGTTACGATGGATGATCTGAAGTTCCATCGGCCAGGACATCTTCTATGGTCATGTGATCACATTTTGGGCACTCAGCAACTAGCTCACATTTATGTCTGTTGGCAGCATCCTGTGGCCATATGACCACAATTTATGATGTTTTTTTCTGGAAACTGATGTTTACTTCCAGTCAGAAGTGGGATTCAGCCGGTTCTGGCCGATTCTGGCGACCGGTAGTGGCGACTGTGGGAAGTTCCGCTCATCTGCCCAGATGTAATGCGTGAGCACTGTGCATGCGTGAAAGGCTGTGCGTAGGCACAGAGGAGTTGTGTGTGAGCAAAGCGTATGTGCACGCACATACACTCACAGTTGTGAACAGGTAGGGAAGGTAAGTGAATCCCACTTCTGCTTCCAGTTTCTGGCAAAAGTGCCCATTGCAGACAGCGGATTTGCTTAATGACTCTGGCTGGCTAAGGAACTCTGGGAGTTGAAGTCCACAAGTCTTAAAGTTGCCAGGATTGGAGACCCCTGCTATAAATTATAATTTACCTGCCCACATTAAAAAAAATGGATTTAAGGTTTCCAGTAGATAGCGCTTAATGGAATGTGTAAAAGATCTTCATTAGACAAAAATGGTGGTGGCAGTCATCAAAAGTATCTCAGAGGTTGTGAAAAAAAGAGCAACAATAAAACACAAGATTAAAAAGAATTTGTAACTCTACCACTACCACTGCCCCTTTGTCCAGGAACATCTAAACAACCAATAAGGACAAAGCAGAATATCTAGAAGAAGACTTCTTTCCCAGCATGAAGGATTAACAATAAATACCTGGGAACTAAATGACATGAGGCCATAGTCTTTGTTAACCCAACATCTTCAGGTTGGTCATCAGATTTCCCGCTTCCTTTTTCTCCATCTTAAGTACCTGTACTGTATATGGGTATGAATAAGGGGCATCAATAGTGCCTTAAGTAGTTGCTCCATCTTGTAACAGGAACATCAATATTCCATTTATGATAAGCGATCTTTCATATTAAGTAATTTTAAAATCTATCGGGTAAGAGTAAAATAATGTCGCATCATATTTAGTGTTGGCCCAATATCTGGTTTATTCCAATATGCCCCTTAGAAGACTTTGCTGAGCACAATGTTTTGTTGTGAGAATAAAATCATTTAAAGATGACCAACAGAGAGTGTGTGATGTGATCCAGGGGTGAAATCTACTTACCTTCTCTACCAGTTTGAAAGTGTGTACGCCACGCGCATGGACCCTCTGTGTATGTGCAAACCCTTCTGCGCATGTGCAGAGAGTAAAAAAAGGTTACTTCTTGGTTAAAACCAGGAAGTAATGATGGCGGGTGGTGGGTGGAGCTTTGCGCTGCTGGCAGTACCGGTTCTCTGAGCTACCCGCCGACATCGCTACCGGTTCAGACAAACCAGTCCAAACTGGTAGCATTTCACCCCGGTGTGATCCTATTTGGAGTGGTGGCAGGTAATGAATAGGGATGTGACAGCTTTCATAAGATCAAAAGCTTATGCAAGCAGCCTGTTCATGTACCCATGAATGTTTATGTGAAAAACGTCATGTACAAAACTGTTGCACACGCATTGAGCCATTTCATCACTGCAGTGTATGTGATAAAATTGTTAGGAACATCCATACAAGGAAGATAAAACAGGAATGGGTTAAATAAATTGATTATTTTATTCAAAGTGGAAAATATGTTTTTGTTTGGATATCACTTCTGGAATTTGTGCTTGTGAAGGAAAAAAAATGACACATTGACTTTGGTTTTGTTGATTAGAAAGATTTGGTGTTATAGGAATGGCTAGTTATATATTAAAGCAAAAAGTTGAAGTTGGAGTGTGTTTATCTTGTACTGTGCTAAGAAGAGTTAGAAGTCAGTATCCCCTTCCTTCCTTCCTTCCTTCCTTCCTTCCTTCCTTCCTTCCTTCCTTCCTTCCTTCCTTCCTTTCTTTCTTTCTTTCTTTCTTTCTTCTTTTTTCTCCTTCCTTCCTTCCTTTCTTTTTCTCTTTCCCCTTCTATCTCACACCCCCTTTTCCCCGCTCCCTTTCCTTCCTCTAATTTCCTATTTTTTCTTCTCTTCTTTGTATTTTATATAATAAAAAAATAAAATTTCAATAAAATTGTGAGGAACATCAAGGAACACAGGAAGAGTAGCTAACTTCCATGTTTAGAGACAATCCACCGTCAAAGTACTTATTCATCATGGAAATCCTATTTTATTATTCTATCTCCAAAGCAGTCTAGCAGTTAAGACTTTTTTTTGAGAGGGATTGGCCAAAACAGCAAGATATTTACAATGCTGGAATCATGATCACCTGAAAATAAGCAGATGGTGCTTCAAAGCTACAGTAATATACAAGCTTCTGTGGCACTATTAAGTACTTTTTCATCTCTATCTTTCCTGCCAGCACAGCAACATCTGCATAAACAGTCGAAGAGCACAGCTTAAGCGTTCTCGTTATTTAATTAATAAGTATGGAATAGCAAATAAATGAAGCTCCAGCAAATAAATGGAGCAACAATAACAGGCTCTAACTGAAATGCCAGAAAAGACACATTTGGCGAGAGAAGATGGTTTATTTTGATTTGTGTTTGTTTTTTTTTTCCTTTCAAGCCTTCTAGAGGAAATCTCCAATAATTGGTTTATAGAACTTTACATATGATATGCATCAGTGGTGGGATTCAAATGTTTTTACTACCAGTTCTGTGGGCGTGGTTTGGTGGGCGTGGCATGACTTGGTGGGTGTGGCTTGGTGGGTGTGGCAAGGGAAGGTTACTGCAAAATCCCCATTTCCTCCCGATCAGCTGGAACTCAGGAGGCAGAGAATGTAGATGGGAGTGGGGCCAGCCAGAGGTGGTATTTACCGGTTCTCTGAACTACTCAAAATTTCCGCTACTGGTTCTCCAGAACTGGTCAGAACCTGCTGAATACCACCTCTGTACCGGGTGCTTTAAGTTACATTTTTTTTTTCTGAAGGCCCGATAAGATGGAAGCAAGCAACTTTCAACTATGCAAGCTTTATGCTGATTAAGTGGTAAAATATTTTTCCAAGTTCCCTTTTGCCCCTTCCTTGCTCTTCATCTTTCATTAAGGAAGCAACTGATGAGACCTCTAAGAGGCCATATGGTTGGATATTCCCATGGTTGGGATGTCAGTTGCCTGGACCAAGTGCCTGAATAAGGGCCCCTGACCTTGAAGTGGAATCTCACTTGCTGAATAAGGTGTGTGTGTGTGTGTGTGTGTGAGAGAGAGAGAGAGAGAGAGAGAGATGGAAGGAAGGTAGAAGAAATCCACCCAGATCAGTAAACTAAACAGAATATAAACCATAATCTCTAGTCAGTATGTTGCCTCAATAATTTATTGTCCAGAGGGTACAATAACTATCAATAATTCATTGGCAATAATGCTCTACAACCTCAAACTGACAAGTTTGCTTTTTTGAACGTGAAGCAGTCTTTCTGGAGTGTCAGATCTTAACAGTCTGATTCAGAAACAGACAGAGGAGACACAGATGGACCTTAGAAGCACGAAGTCTGGCTTGCAACTTGATTACAGTACAGAGGGAACAAGTCACGTCAACCGCGTGGGTAAATAATTTGCCATTTTAATGTCTTTAATGATGCTGGGGAGGGTTCTACCTGCCTTATCATCGAGAAAGGTTCCCATGATTGTTACTAAAACAAATGGGATGCCACCTTTCAATGGATGCCTTCTTGTCTTGAGGGAGGAGCGTGCAAAGTTTTGGTGAGCTTGAGAGCTATACTGGTGGTCGGGGGTGAAATCCAGAAGGTTCTGACAGGTTCTGGAGAACTGGTAGCGGAAATTTTGAGCAGTTCGGAGAACTGGTAGCGGAAAATTTGAGTAGTTCGGAGAACCAGCAAATATCACTTCTCGCTGGCCCCAGAGTGGGGTGGGAATGGAGATTTTGCAATATCTTTCCCCCAGGAGTGGGGTGGGAATGAAGATTTTGCAGTATCCTTCCCCTGGAGTGGGGTGGGAATGGAGATTTTGCAGTATCTTTCCCCTGCCACGCCCACCAAGCCACACCTCGCCCACCAAGCAACGCCCACAGAATTGGTAGTAAAAAAATTTGGATTTCATCACTGCTGGTGGTGATGTCTTTTACTAGAAGGGTCATCCATGTTAGATGGGTCTTATCAGAAGAGCCAGTGTATCCACCAACCCATTTAATAGGGTGAGAAAAGAGAAAAAGACACCTGTAACACAGAGGTGTCAAACTCGATTTTCATTGAGGGCCGCACATCAGGGTTGTGTTTGACCTCAGGAGGCCAGAGTGGGCATGGCCAGCTCAATGTCACTCGTGTCAGGGGCGCCTATAGTGCCCGAGCGCTCTGCCAGCAAAACCAGCCTCCTGCAACACTCTACCAGTGAAAATGGAGTTGGGGAGGGGCACCTACGGCCCTCACAGGCTCTGTTTTTAGCTGTGACGGTCTCCTGCAGTCCTGTGCCAGTGAAAACAGAGCCCGGGGGGCTGCCCACAGCCTCCTTGGGTGCCGTTTTTGGCCACGACAGCCCCCTGCAGCCCTCTGCCAGCAAAAACAGAATGCAGACGGGCCATGTGCAGCCCCCTTGAACTCAGTTTTTCCTGGCAGAGGCCTGCAGGAGGCTGTCACAGCCAAAAACAGAGCCTGGGAGGGCCTCCTGAGCTCCATTTTCGCTGGCAGAGGCACCATGGGCTGGTCTTTCACTGTTTCCAGGGCAGCCCCACGGGCAAGATCTAAGCACCCCGTGGGCCAGACGGGCCTTGAGGTTGACACCCCTGCTGTAACATAACACTTGCTGCCCAGATCAACAAGGACCGCATCAGATGTTCTCAATGAGTTCTTGCATATCTGTTGACAAGTAGGCAATAGGACTGAGGAGATACGGCTGGGCAACCAGGACATAGCCTTGTAGGATTACTGGAAGAAAAACAGCCACAGACAAGACAAAAACATAGTGTGTTTGAAAATTGTACAGCCATGGCCTGCTATTGTAAATTGGAACCAACATAGCAGGGCTACTTAAAGTGAATGTTTGAACACTGGAAAACAATTTATCCAGTTTCAAATTTAACTGAAAAAAACAACTAGCAATTCAAAGGACATTCATTATTAGAAATCAAATTTGGAAATAGAAAGGAAACAGCTGATACGAATTAGAGAAATGATAACTTAGAAGAAGTAACAACATAGTTAGTACCAGTTCTAGTATTGAAACAAACTATGAACTGAACACCCCCCCCCCACCATTCTTAATTCTATAAGAAGAATTAAAAGAAAAAATTGCGCCATGTTCAAAATTACCAATAGAAAGAAAAAGACTGCGGGCATTGAAACAGGGGTGAAATCCATCAGGTTTTGACAGGTTCTGGCGAACTGGTAGTGGATATTTTAAGCAGTTTGGAGAACTGGTAGCGGAAATTTTGAGTAGTTTGGAGAACCAGCAAATACCACCTCTGGCTGGTCCCAGAGTGGGGTGGGAATGGAGATTTTGTAATATCCTTTCCTCAGGAATGGGGAAGGAATGGGGATTTTGCAATACCCCTCCCCTGCCACGCCCACCAAGCCACGCCCACAGAACCAGTAATAAAAAAATTTGGATTTCACCACTGCATTGAAAGTGTAATGCCCTCAAAAGACCTGACATCTATAATGAAAGATATGAATGAGGCAATTGCAAGGATTAAAGCAACATGTATGGAACAGTTTATATGGGCCAATCAGCTTTCCTATAGCACAGCAGTGGTGATTATAGAACAGGGGTGACAAACTCACGGCCCCCGGCCGGATGCGTCATGCGCTGGCTCTGCCCCTGCCCGGTTTAGCGAAGTGGGGGGGGGAAGTCCCGATACGTCACATAATGCTGCTGTGATGATGCGAGTTTGACACCCTTGTTCTAGAAGAACTGGGTATTAAAATTATAAAACCAAAAGCAATATTCAATCCCAAAATTGGAAGATCAGACTGAAGGTCAAGATAAAGAAATTTAAGATGAGGTGTGAGGAATTTAAAGAATATGAAAGAGCAAAAATGGAAGAGCGTAAGGAGCCTAATAAAAAAATATTGGCTTAGCACTAGAACAATTGAGTAACTTTGGAAACCATAAAATAAGAAATAACACCAATAGCTGGGGAAATTGAATGCTATGAGGCACGAATCATCCAATTTAAGCAAAATCAGCTATTTCAATCAGACCGGAGGCGATTCTACCAAAGTATAAAAAGGTAATAGAAATTCTGAAAATGGAAAACCAAACAAAAATAATTCAGGAATCCATAACTTCTGTCAGTTCAAATTGTTTTTTATTGCATGCCAAGAGAGCAAAGGCAAGATCAGGCCTTGAGAAGGTCCACATTTTTTTTTTTAACCATTGCTACCAAACTATGAAACAAGCAGAAAACAGTCCTCACAATTTGTCTCACCAGTCAAATGATAGGAGGTGCTTTAGGTGTCCTTGAAAGGAAATGAATGGGTTGTACACCTCCCGGACTCCACTTTTTGCATGTGTTGGAGGATTGGTGGGCTTCTTTCAGTGGCTGCATTGAAAAGGGAACAGTCTATTAAGAAATAGCTGCTCCAGAGGTGGGATTCAGCCGGTTCGCACTGGTTTAGGTGAACCAATTGTTAAATTACCCACTCACCCACCCCGCTATCAAAGTGGATCCAGGGTGCTGCGCTGCAATGGGAAAATTGGCAACAGGGTAGCCAGCGCGAGGGAAGGAGAAGGCGGTTTTCCCTTTTTCTTCTCCCTGCTCCTTCTCCTTCCCTCGTGCCAGCCACTCTGTTGCCCATTTCTTTATTGCAGCGCAGTGCAGCGCCCCGGATCCACTTCGATAGCGAGGGGGGTAATTTAACAATCGGTTCACCCAGGGTCAGGTTGGCCATTGCAGGAGGTTTATCCCGCATGTGCAGCGGAGCTGGAGGATGGGGAAGGGCCATGCCTCCCATGACAGCCAACCTGACCCTGGACGAACCGGTTGTTAAATTATTTGAATCCCACCACTGAGCTGCTCTAATGGGTAAAGGTGGTAAGGCGAAGTGTCTGTCAAGTCAAGCTCAACATTGTAATTTAATGAACGTATCTATATAGTGGTTTTGACCAGACATAACGCTCTAATCAAAAGAGAAAATGGTCACACTAGTCTCTGGTAAACCCTAAGTTCAGTGGTGAAATTCAATTTTTTTACTACTGGTTCTGTGGCTGTGGCTTAGTGGGCTGGTGGGGCTTGGTGGGTGTGGCTTGGTGAGCACGGCAGGGGAAGGATACTGCAAAATCTCCATTCCCACCCCACTCCAGGGGAAGGATATTGCAAAATTTCCATTCCCACCCCATTCTGGGACCAGCCAGAGGTGATATTTGCCAGTTCTCTGAACTACTAAAAATTTCCGCTACCAGTTCTCTAGAACCTGTCAGAACCTGCTGGATTTTACCCTGCCTAAGTTGCCCAGGAATACCTACAAGTTATGATTAAAAAAATCAATGAAGCAACTATGATGGTACAATTAAAGCTTTGCCTGCTTTATGTGGGCCACACATGAAAAAGTGATACATCTTGGATCACATTTTTCTTGGTTGCCATCTGGACTTTTTTTTTTTTGACCATACCCCATCATCGCACCTACCAGAATCAACTCCCTTTATATCCCAGTAAAGTAGGCCGAAACTCTGTATGCCTAATTTGCACTTGTACCCACAACTCATTACAGCATACAAAAAGTAGTTCATTGACTCATTGAATTAGGCCATTCTGCAAATGATGATTAAAATCAGTTTTACAGGTTATCACCAGAGACAGGCTCAGTTGGTGATGTAGGGCCAGATTCAAGGATACTTAACTATATTGCAGGGGTCCCCTAACCTCTGGGCCGTGAGCTGTTTGCAACCAGGCCGCGGAAACGGCGGGCAAGTGCATTAGTGGTGAGTTGCCCCAAGTTCGCACCGGTTCTATAGAACTGGTAGTAAAACCGGCAGGAGGCGCCGCCCACCAACCCCGCTGCTTGCGCAGAAGAGCGTGCGTCCCCGCTGCAAACCAGTAGTAAAGGTAAGTAGAACCCACCCTTGAAGAGCACGTAACCCCACTTGTGTGAGCAGCGGACAAGCTCATGCATGCACGCTCCATTTGTGTGAGCAGTGGGCACACATGCATGCCACTCACTGAAATGGAGCTCTGCACTTGCATGTGCTTGTCAGCCGCGTGTGCTGGGAACCATCCCCTCTACCCCCCACCCCGCCAGTCTGGAAAGTCGGAAAGGAACTCTGCTATATTGAATCCTAGTGTTATTCTAGAGTTTCAACCAATTACTGAATAGAGGATTAATCAATCCTAACCAATGTTTGTTTTAGACACACACTTTAATTAGTGGAATTTTAAGAGCACCTTCAGTTTTTTTTTTGAAAGATGATTTTTGTTCCGATATTTAATTACAAAGGAGGAAGGAAAATGATAAATTAAAACAACAAATTGTACAATATATAGAAGTAAAAGATAATTACTTCATTGGTTTTGACATATGCTCTCATTTCTATATTTTACTAAACCGGCATCCAATGGAACAGCTTCAAACTCTTCCTTAATTTATAAAGTCCAGATGATTTGGAAGGCTGATTAAGACTACTGACACTTATGACAAAACATTTCCTCTTTCTAATTGCATATTAGTCTGAACATGGACTTGGCAAGTAATCACAATGGCTTTTTTTTCTATTCTAGCAAATCATTATCTCGCTATAATCACCTTACAGCAGCACCAACAGTATATAGTTTTCCAGATCAGTGAACTAATCAGGCAAGATTTTCTAGGGTTCTAGATCACCCAAGATTGAATCCAGCCTTCTCTAGACAAATGGCTTCTAATTCTGTTAGAATTAGAGCCTGGTGAAGGTTGAGAAGTTGGGAAATACTGTAGTCTGATGAATAACTTTGCTTCACAGGATGAAGTTGGCTGTCTGGCTTTTGGGGCCTCCAACATTTTCCAAACAAAAGGAAGTAGAGGGGAATAATACAGGTAGTCCTCGACTTACGACCACAATTGAGCCCAACATTTCTATTGTTAAGTGAGACATTTGTTAAGTGAGTTTTGCCCCATTTTACGACCTTTCTCGCCTACGTTGTTCAGTGAATCATTGCTTTTGATAAGTTAGTAAGCCAGCTGTTAAGTGAATCTGGCTTCCCCATTGACTTTGCTCATCAGAAGGTCATAAAAGGTGACCATATGACTCCCGGACATTGCAACCGTCATAAATATGAACCAGTTGCCAAACATCTGAATTCTGATCACATGATCATGGGGATGCCTCAAAAGTTGTAGTTGTGAAAAATGATCATGAGTCACTTTTTTCATTGCCATTCTAACCTTGAACAGTCACTAGAATAGAAAAGAATAACAGAGTTGGAAGGGACCTTGGAGGTCTTCTAGTCCAACCCCCTGTTTAGGCAGGAAACCCTACACAACTTCAGACAAATGGTTATCCAACATCTTCTTAAAAACTTCCAGTGTTGGAGCATTCACAACTTCTGGAGGCAAGTTGTTCCACTGATTAATTGTTCTAACTGTCAGGAAATTTGTCCTTAGTTCTAAGTTGCTTCTCTCCTTGATTAGTTTCCACCCATTGCTTCTTGTCCTGCCTTCAGGTGCTTTGGAGAATAGTTTGACTCCCTTTTCTTTATGACAGCCCCTGAGATATTGGGACACTGCTATCATGTCACCCCTAGTCCTTCTTTTCCTCAAACTAGACATACCCAGTTCCAGCAACCGTTCTTCATATGTTTTGCCTCCAGTCCTTCTTGCACCAAGCTACTTTATTGTTGAAATACAACCCTGTCTTATAAAGACTGTTAAAAAAACTACTCAAATGTACCTTCCAGTTGCACATAACTCTTTTAGTTATTAACTTTGGGGATAAAACTGAAGGCTAAGTCATCACTTTCCATATGCGAGAACGTTCACTATGCTTCAGTGTGATGGTGCTACCATGTAGCCACTCGGCAAAAAAATGATAAACCAAACTGGTTTAGAGCTAATAAATGGAAAACCCAATTTCCTGGGAGGAGGTAGGAAAAGAAGCAACGCACACTTCATGTGTCAATTGCAAGAAACTTTACACAAGTATCAGGGTGAATTTTGGAGCAGCTTAAATAGATGCTAACTAGAGCATGCAAAACATTTGCTAGACCAATTCCCGAATACAGCTCTTCTGTCTGGAACCCAACTGCATATCAGACATTAATACAATTGAGCGAGTCCAGAGATATTTCACAAGAAGAAGGCTATGTTTTAGCCTCCGGTCCCCTAATCATCTTTGTTGCTCTTCTCTGCACTCTTTCTAGAGTCTCAACATCTTTTTTGCATTGTGGTGACCAAAACTGGATGCAGTATTCCAAGTGCGGCCTTACCAAGGCATTATAAAGTAGTATTAACACTTCGTGTGATCTTGATTCTATCCCTCTGTTAATGTAGCCTAAAACTGTGTTGGCTTTTTTGGCAGCTGCTGCACACAAACCATTTAAGGGGTTGTCCACTAGGACTCCAAGATCCCCTCTCACAGTCACCACTATTGAGCAAGTTACCGCATATACTGTATCTGTGCATTAAATGAACTGTTGTTAAGTTAAAGACTATCTGTAGTATAGAGGCCCTCTCTAGGTATCTATGGAAGAATTAGGGTGAATACTCTTTAGTCACACACACACACACACACACACACACACACACACACACACACACATACAGAGGCATACACGTCTGTTTGTCTTTCTGTCTGTCTCACGTTGCCCTGTAGTTCATCTGCTCTAGTTGTTTATGTGTTGACATGAAAAAAAATCTGCATTGCCTAAACTTGATTTTGAACACAACTTTTGATAGTTTTCCTCCAATTTATTCCTTCTGGAATGTGTCTTGTTTAATAATGCTCATGAAAAACAGTTTTTCGGGAATTTCACACAGCTCCATCAAGTGTGCTGGTGACACCTTTGTAGTCATGATTTATGATGACACAAGAATGCCAGCGTGGCATTATAGCTCCGCAAGGTACATTCCTTCTTTTTTAGTCTCTCAAATCTAATTAATAGGTTTATGTCAATAGGAAAACAGGATGCGCTCTAAAGAGACAGGAGAGAAAGAGACAAGAACAACCTGTGAACTGGGGGCACATGGTGTCTCCAGTGAACAGAAAAGGAAATATCTCTTCAGTCTGGAATTGTTGCCAATTATCATCCTGTCACTGATTCAAGCTTCCCTCCTTCCTTTGCGTCCTCCCTCCATCCCAGAAAAGGGCAATTTGGAAGATGGTAGGGAAATGATGTTACAGCGTCTGCAAATTCCATTTCCACAACCCTATGAAATTTGGCCTTCAGGGGGAAAAAATAAAATAAAATAAGGAAACCAAAATAGATACAGAGTGAACGGCGCTTTGTGTCAAAATGGCCTCTCAATAGTTATTGATTGATTGACAACTGATTGATCCTAGTTGTATAATTGCTGAAACAATACAAACCCACAGCGGTTTACAGAAACACCAATAAAAGCATCCTTAACTGTTAAACAACCCATGGAAAATATTAATTTTAAAAAAGAACAGCCAATGACTACTCAAAGTGACAACAGTACACAGATAAAGTATAATGAGAGTGATCACTAAAGCAAAGCAAGACATCATAGGAAAAGCCAATAATATAATATTACTATTTAAATCAACATTAAGTGACCTAAAATGAAAAGATGGTAATAGGAAACTACATGTAGTTCAGGGGTGGGTTGCTACCGGTTCGCCCTGGTTCGGGAGAACCGGAAGCGTCTGGGCAGGTGGTGGGAGGCTCCGCCCACCTGCCCAGCCATCATCAAAAATGCTCTGTGCATGCACAGAACCTTCTGTGCATGCGCAGAAGCACCGTGTGCGCCCGATAGCGAACTGGTAGCGCCAAGGTTTTAAATCCCACTACCAATGTAGTGAATAGAATAGAATAGAATAGAATAGAATAGAATAGAATAGAATAGAATAGAATAGAATAGAATAGAATAGAATAGAATAACAGAGTTGGAAGGGACCTTAGAGGTCTTCTAGTCCAACCCCCTGCTTAAGCAGGAAACCCTACACCACTTCAGACAAATGGTTATCTAATCCCTTCTTTAAAATTTCCAGTGTTGGAGCATTCACAACTTCTGGAGGCAAGTTGTTCCACTGATCAATTGTTCTAACTGTCAGGAAATTTCTCCTTAGTTCTAAGTTGCTTCTCTCCTTGATTAGTTTCCACCCATTGCTTCTTGCTCTACCCTCAGGTGCTTTGGAGAATAGCTTGACTCCCTCTTCTTTGTGGCAGCCCCTGAGATATTGGAACAGTGCTATCATGTCACCCGTAGTTCTTCTTTTCCTCAAACTAGACATACCCAGTTCCTGCAACCGTTCTTCATATGTTTTAGCCTCCAGTCTCCTAATCATCTTTGTTGCTCTTCTCTGCACTCTTTCTAGAGTCTCAACATCTTTTTTACATCATGGGGACCAAAACTGAATGCAGTATTCCAAGTGTGGCCTCATCAAGGCATTATAAAGTGGTATCAACACTTTGGGTGATCTTGATTCTATCCCTGTGTTTATGTAGCCTAGAACTGTGTTGGCTTTTTTGGCAGTTCTCAACTTGTAACCATTTGTTGACCATTCCAAGTTACAACGGCAGTGAAACAAATGACTTATGACTGATTTTTACACTTATGACCCAACAGCAGCATCCCGACAGTCACGTGATCAAAATTGGACACGTGGCAACTGGCATGCATTTATGATGGTTGCAATGTTCCAGGGTCATGACAAGCAAAGTCAGTGGGGAAGTCAGATTCATTTAACAACTATGTTATTAACTTAACAACTGTGGCGAGAAAGGTCATAAAATGGGGTAAAACTCACTTAACAACTTTTTTTTTTTAATTTGATTTATATGCCGCCCTTCTCCGAAGACTCAGGGCAGCTTACAATGTGCTCAGCAATAGCCTTCATCCTTTTGTATATTTATACAAAGTCAGCTTATTGCCCCCACAACTGGGTCCTCAATTTACCTACCTTAGAAAGGATGGAAGGCTGAGTCAACCTTGAGCCTTGGCGAGATTCGAACCCTGCAGTAATTGCAGGCAGCTGGTCTTAATAACCAGCTTAATAACAGGGTGCCTTAAACCCCTGTACTACCAAGGCCCTTGTCTTGCTTAGCAGTGAAAATTTTGGGATCAACTTTGGTTGTAAATCAAGGTCTACATGCATTTGACTGCATGTTTTTCAGGAAAATCTCAATTTTAGTGGCTTCTGAAAAGTGTTGATTATAAAATGTAGTAGACCTTAGTAGTCTGAGGTGTAGTAAGTGTTGATTCTAAGGTGAAGGTATTTCATAAGGTTGGAGCAACAATTGAGAAATAGCACCTCCTAGCTTCCTAGCTTCTTTCTCTTGTTCTGTACTTCTTTGAGACAATGATAGTGGGGACTTGGCAGATGACTAAGACTGTGAACCAGGAAATCTCTGATCCAACTTTCCATCATGGATTTGCTAAGAATTTTTAGGCAAATCACTATTCTCTAATCCACTTAATTGGGCACAGTAATTCTGCTCTGCTCACAAGCTTTATAAAAATATATGAAAACAGGCTGGATAAAAGTCTGAAAATGGAAATGAACTTAGTGATAAGAAGATAGATAAACAGAGTTGGAAGGGACCTTGTAGGTAGGTCATCTAGTCCAAACCCCCGCCCAAGCAGGAGACCCTACCCCATTTCTGACAGATGGCAGTCCAGTCTCTTCTTGAAAGCCTCCAGTGATGAAGCTCCCACAACTTCCGAAGGCAACTTCTGTTCCATTCGTTGATTGTTCTCACCGTCAGAAAATTTCTCCTTATTTCCAAGTTGAATTTCTCCTTGATCAGTTTCCATCCATTATTACTTGTCTGGCCTTCAGGTGCCTTGGATAATAAGGAAGGAAGGACAAGGACTGAATAAATATAATACTGAACTGGATTTATTCTAGGAAAAATATCAACCCGCTCCACCCTCGGTTACAATTCTTGACTTTGCTAGTAAATTGATCAGCCACTACTCTTCAGTTAAGTGCTTGAGGTGGACTACTACAGCTTCCAGAAAGGGTATTAAAACATATTTGCCTTAAAATAAAATAGATGGGGTGAGAAGAAGAGAGAACTGCTAAAAGCTTGGTGGACGTGTCATTTATCATAAATCGGCTAAAGAAAAGCAATCAAATAACAACACCACACATCAGTGGTCCTTTTGGGGAGAGGCTTGAAGGGGCTATGAAATCCCCATTTTAAAAAAATAGCAGGCTTCTAAGATCATTTGAAATAGAACGATTCCCCTGGAATTTAAGCAGTGACCTTTTATAAGAGGGCTGTGCGAATGCCACCTGAATGAGTCTTTAATGCAACAAAGTCTATTTTTGTCACTTTTAGAGACCTCCCTAAGCTTTCATGTATTTCCCAGCATTTGTCATCTCCCTCCTGAACCATCTATCACACATCCTCTGATCTTGTAAAATTTGCCGTTAGAAGGTTACCTAATATGTCTTCCTGAAGAAGAATGCTTGCCTTGCACTGTGTATATAAGGCCTATCTCATCGGCACATTATCTGTGCTGATTTATACCCTTCTGCGTGAATGTATTTTATATCTCCAGACATCCTGTGCTGACATGCTAACCATCACTGTTAGCAGATGGGCCTTGCTCTCCTGAAACCTTTGGACCGCTTGCCAGTGATGTCACACCTGTGGCCACATAGCCTCCCAAGCCTAAAGATCAAAAGTTTTGCAACGATGATTGAGGGATGATGTCCTGGGCAGCATTTCAACACTTCTTTTTTCCCCCCAAGCTATTTGAACAAAAGGGCAGTTTGTGAAATGGGGAAGGAATGCCTTGTTGTGAACAAGCGTGAATAAGCAGGTGAATCATACCCTGAGCACCGATTTCTGATCCACTGAATAGAAATAGAACTAAATTTAATTTAATTTAATTTAATTTAATTTAATTTAATTTAATTTAATTTAATTTAATTTAATTTAATTTAATTTAATAATTTAATTTAATTTAATTTAATTTAATTTAATTTAATTTAATTTAATAATTTAATTTAATTAATTCAATTTATGTGCCGCCCCTCTCTGAAGACTCAGGGCAGCTCACAATACATTTTAAAAAATCATTATTAAAAAAACATTTAAAATTTAAAAATATTAAAAACATTAAAAACTCATTCAGGCCATTCATCACCGGATCTCACCAGATCACAAGAGGCCCCAGGCCTGCTGGAAAAGCCAGGTCTTCACCGCTTTTTGGAAGGCCAATAGGGTGGGGATGGACCTAATAATCCAAGAGATTTAAGACCAATCACTGTCTGTGGAGGTTCTCAAAATCATCGAGGTCATGATTGTCCCAAAGGTGCTTTTGCACCCAAAAGGCAACTGGACTTTCTGGTTTTTTATTTTTTCTCTTGAAGATGTTTGGTAAGGTGACCAATCCTCCTCCTTTAGGGAGGACAGTCCTTCTTTTGTAAGTTCTGTCCTCTCTCGAAAAGTGTTCTCCTACATGTCCTCCTTTTTGATATTTGAAGACTAATCTGTAAATCTCCGTATTTGATTGATGCCGATCCGATCCATTGCGTGTGATGTGACGTATTTGTATTTGACATGATGATTGGTCAAGACTCGGTACAGTGCGGTGAGATGCGATTATGAGATGCATATGCTCCGCACAGGAGAATTGTTTTGAGAGAGTGCGCCGCGCGGAAGAGTGCACCGTGCACAAGTGGCTTTGCTTACTTCTTACCGAAACAAGACACAGCACACACACACGTGTCCTCCATCTCATTGTAAAAAAGTTGGTCACCTTATGTTTGGCTTCTCCAGTTCAAAAAGCTTCTTCGGTTCTTCATCTTCAAGAAAAGAAAAACCAAGAAAGTCCAATTGTCTTTTGAAAAGCACCTTTGAAGACCAAGGAGTCTAGAGGTTGGGATCAGCGGTGGGTTTCACATTATGTTACTACCGGTTCGCCCCACACGCACATGCTCGCTTCCTGTGCATGTGCACCTGGTTCATGCATGCATCTGCCTTCCACGCATGCACCTGGCCTTCCACGCACGCGCTTTGCTCTCACATGCACCTTCCGTGCATGCGCCTGATCTAAAAACCATGCCTAAATAGGTCGGCATAGAGCTGGGGTGGGTGAGTGGGCCCACCCGCGATTTCCGCTACTGGTTCGGGTGAACTGGTCCGAACCGGCTGAATACCACTGGTTGGGATGGGTATCTCTGAATGGAAACTCTATGAGAAAGACAGTTAAGAAAGTAATAGTAATGATTCTAGACTTGGTAAGATGAGAAATTGACTGCAAATAAATTATTGCAATAAAAGGGCACTCTTCTGAGGGATCTAGGAGTCACCCGTGAAGTTGCAACAGACTGAAAAATAATAAACGCATAAAATAATTATAGATTATACACATTTCTCTGCCTGCATTTTTTGACTTATGGGAAAGCTAATTCATCTGCTTTTTTTGTAATTTGCAAAATGAAAATACAAAGACTACAAAGAGGAAGGATAAAAAAAGAAAACTAAAGAAATGAGAAAAGTGAACATAAAGAAAAAAGAAAAAGAAAAAAACAGTAAAATGTAAAGGAATCGATTTGTAAGGAATTGGAACCTCTCACAATGGTTGTCTGTTGGAATTAGACCCTAAAAGTTGTTAAACAGGAACGTGTGTGTGCCTTTCTCTCTCTGTGTATGTATGTATTTGCTTTATTTTAAATAAATTGTATACAGGAAGCACAGCAATCATTTAATATATAATCCTAGTCCACAGACTAACACAGATCTTGAATAGTTGATAGTCTAAAGCAGGGGTGTCAAACTCAAGGCCCGGAGCCCAGATTTGGCCTGGAGAGTGCTTAGATCTGGCCTGTGGGGCCACCCTGGAAACAGTGAAGAACTGGCCCGCGGTGCCTCTGCCAGCAAAAATGGAGCTCAGGAGAGCTGCATGCATCCCTCCTGAGCTCCGTTTTTGCTGGCAGAGGGTTGCAGGAGGCCACTGCAGCCAAAAACGGAGCTTGGCAGCCGGTTTTCGCTGGCAGAGTTCTTGGGCCACCACAGGCGCCCCCGACACGAGTGATGTCGAGCTGGCCACGCCCACTCTGGCCATAGGTTGGTCATCTATCAATATGTTCCATGTTTAACATATGTATGTATGGAAAAATTACATGTTAATATTTTATTTTATTTATTTTATTTTATTAGTCATATTTCTATGCCGCCCACTCTCTGAGGACTCTGGGCGGCTTACACCAAAGACAGTATACTAAATAGCATATTGCCCCCAACAATCTGAGTCCTCATTTTACCCACCTCGGAAGGATGGAAGGCTGAGTCAACCTTGAGCCGGTGAGATTTGATCCGCTGATCTGCTGAACTAGCGGTCAGCTGAAGTAGCTGCAGTACTGCACTCTAACCACAGCGCCACTTCGCTCTTTTTGATAATTATATCCCACTGAGCTTTTAGGAAATGATAAATGTGAGGGAGATAGACGGTTCCAAAATGTGATAAATAAAAATAAATAAATGTCATAACATTTTACGTCAATATTGATATATCTACTTAAGGTATTTCAAGTTCCTTTGTGGCTGGTTAATTTAGAATTTGCTGGTTGGATATCAAAGAGGGTGTATGCCAGACAAGATGCTAGGACCATTATAATTATTAATAAAAGTTCATTAATGAAAATCCAGTACTTATAACATCAGTGATTCCTATCCTTAGCTCCACACAGTGAGCCAAAACAGTAGGAAGGAAGTTGCATGGAAATGATTCACAATGGGGTTGCTTTCATTGGGCATGTTTTATAGCAATAGCACTTAGACTTATATACCGCTTCACAGTGCTTTATAACCCTCTCTAAGCGGTTTACAGAATCAACATAGTGCCCCCAATAATCTGGGTCCTCATTTTACCAACTTCAGAAGGATGGAAGGCTGAGTCAACCTTGAGCCTGGTGAGATTTGAACTGCTGAATTGCAGTCAGCCAGCAGTCAGCAGAAGTAGCCTGCAGTACTGCATTCTAACCACTGCACCACCATGGCTCTTATAGCCCTTCAACCTCTCTCCTCACCATGATGTTGTTCAATTTAGATATCAGCAAGGGAAAGTTACAAAGAGGATTAGCTGCATTCCTAAAATCTAGACAATGGGTCCCTAGCTAAGTCAAAAAAGGGAAGCAATTATCTAAGAGGGGTTGCAGTAGGATGTTTATTATCTCATAACTTGAAAGAGTAAACAGGAAGAGCTTCTATGTGTATGCAGCTTCTCTTCCAGATGTTAATTGAAAATTCAGGTCAATCACAGGACAACATTGATATATTATTAAAGTTTTAATAGGCAGAAGGAACACCTTTGTTTCTCTTAATTGTGGCTGCTATACAATGATGGGGTTTTAACTTTCTTGACTTTCACCTTTGTTACTGGACTTCTGTTTCTTTATCAGGTTCAGCGTAATATGGACACACTTCTAAAGTTATTGTGTGACTCTAATATCATGGCATACGTTTTGTTCTTTCTAAAATTATAATTCTATTATAAGTCTATAAGACATATTTGGAAATATAATTTGGATCTTATTCACAGGGCAAATTTAAAACTCTCAATAATTCCAGTTTAAACTCCAGTCTTTTTTTTTTAATTTGGGGGGGGGAATAGTTTGCTAATAAGATTATTAATACTTTAGGTTAACATATTGCTAATCAATTTTTAAAATCATTTTGAGTTTTTACAAGTAGAATTTAAACTGTTTAAAACTACAGATTGTCAGTATGTACCGTTGTAACCATTGAATAAGTTCACCATTTAGTCTAGTTGTGTCATTCCTTTATTTTTTCATCAAATGTGTATACTGCCAAATCTTGAAAAGCCAATATATTAAAATACAACAAAATGTTCTACAATAAGTAAAAGTAACGCAACACAACACACAACAATAACAACCACCAATGTAATAATTAATAATATATAAACAACATCCAAGTAAAGACAGCAAATAGTCCTTCTCAAAAGACCTTCTAAAAAGTTTGGTCTCCAGAAGACCACCATAAAAGGGTCCAGTCTTAATTTCTAGAGCAATGTATCCCAACCATAGCAATTTTAAGATGCGTAGACCTCAACTCTTAAGATTCCCCAGCCAGCGTGTTGTAGAGATTGAGAAATATTGCTGTAGAGGAAGGCAGTTTCATAATTTATGTCTTCGGACTTCAGCCCCCTCCATTCATGGAAGCTGAATACCATGTCAGAGTTTGTTGCAAAAATCAAACATCCAGAAAGCACACACAGGTAGACTGATGCAGCAGGATTCATTAACTTCTTTATATACATATAACACATGAAGATAAATTTACAATACTAACAGCAAATTTCTTCCAACGTGGTAGCAGTTACAAGCAAAACACAAGCAGAGTACAGCAGACAGAAAAGTTTGCAGCCTAAGAGCTCAGAGCTTAACACAGAGCCACACCCAGGCTCTTTCCAGTTTCAGTTTCAATTCAATTCAATCATCTCCCATTGGCTGACTTAGTTGCTATGCCTATTCATTGGCTGACCTTGTTACCATTATTCCATTCAGTCCCCATTGGCTGATCCAGTTTATGAATATTCATACTCTGACACACCAGCAGAGTATCTCCTTGGATGGGTAAAATTGGTTTGGAGTAGATAGTCCAGCAAGCCCCATGGTGCTAATTGAGTAGTAGCATCTAAAATGCCTGAATTTCTATCAACATTGAAATATGGCTTTGCTGATTCAATAGGTGCAATAATAAGCCATTAACTAGCATTGTTAAGGTACATATTAGTCATTAGTGAGAACACTAGAATAAAGAATTGAAGCAGCCAATTTTAATAAATCACATTAAATATTTTTAAAAGATTAAGTATGACTTTGTTCTCTCCTCAGATAACATTTTAAAAGGATTACCTGTTAACATCTTTTTTCTAGAAATGTAAAGTAATGTATGTGTGTGTGTGTGTGTGTGTGTGTGTGTGTGTGTGTGTGTGTGAGAGAGAGAGAGAGAGAGAGAGAGAGAGAGAGAGAGAGAGAGAGGGAGAGAGATGTTGGAAGAAACATCCTTCTAGGTTCTGCTCCAAGTGGGGAAAAAGACACTGGAAACATGGAGACTGCTTGGAAAGATGGTTTAATGGTGGACAGGATCACATGGCTTGAGTTCCTGAACAGAAAAAGGGCAGATACAGTAAATCCTCAGGTTTTTATGCTCTCTCTGGCTCTGAACTTCCTGGGGCCCCGAAAGAGTATCCTGATTGGTTGTCAGACTCCCAGGGGGTGGGGGTCTTAGCTAGCCTTGCTGGCTGATGGCCACATGTGCTTCCCAGGTCACATGTGGTGAGTTTCTGCTGCTATTGTGTAGAGGGCTAATCCTATCTTTGTTGGATCTTTGGCAATTCCTACTATGGTTCTGCCTGAAGGAGGCAGATCTTTGTTATGTAGAATAGACTGGCCCAAGCCTTAATGGCCCATTGACAAAGGGTGGGGGCAGGAAGATGGGAGCTGCTTCAAAACATGCTTCTCCATTTCTCATCCAGGGAAATATAATATTCTGCCTTTTTCATATTTCCTAAAATATTTCACTCTTCCAGGAGAGGGGTGGGTGCTAACTTCCTACAGAGAGAGAGAGAAAGAGAAAGAGAGAGAAGACTTATACCTGTGATAAGGACTTTTTCCACCAGGATTTCATATTGGTTTAATATTCATGAGTTTTTATATTGGGTTTTTGGGATGATAATACAGTTACAAATTGTATAGGGATGAGTTTCTGAAATAGGTGAAACAATTGAATTGATTACTTTTCCACTATGAAACCTGAAACCAAGCATGAGTCCCAACAAAACAAATGGGTCTTTTAACAGTGGAAAGACCTATCCCAGATTCACAATCTTGAAATGATTATATGACTTTGCTCTCTGCTTATGAACTGCTCCCTTATCGACAGAATAGAAAGATTGATCAATATTGTCCTATGCGGTCAAGTTTAACGCTGCATTTAATGCTTGCATTAGCAGCATAAGCAGAATGTTCAGAGAATGGAGCTACCACCAGGGATGTCCACAAGGTCTAAAAAAATCAAGATTGTGAATGTGATGTTCTGATCAAATCTCTGTGTTTTTTATGTATGCAAACACCCCTGCCTGTGACAGTCACAATATATAAATGCAACCTTTTAGTTTAGCCCAAAGAGAGAATTATGTCATAAGAATTTTTACAGTAGTGTTTTAGAGTGTCAGCCATTTAATGCAGGCAGCCTCTACTTTCCCACAGCAAAGGTTAGGATGCTATAAATTCTTTAGTGCAAAATGCTCCATGATTCCAGAGGAAATATAATTATGTACAGTATACCTTTATGTAATCCAAAGTATCTCTAGTTGGCCATTTTCTGACATTCAGAGGAAAAGAGAAGAAAAATCCAAATATTAATTCCTTGGAAGTCCAGTGAGAAATAGTCATAAGCATTAGAAAAATTATAACTATCAGATGAAGTGGAACTGAAGGAATGAATCAACGAATGTAGTTATAATATTGTCATATTACTCTGCAGGAAAGGAAAGTCAATTTTTTTAAATAAAAAAAATGATTTCTCTGCACACCAGAGCAACTAGACACAAGAACAGTTTTTCCCAAACGCCATCACTCTGCTAAACAAATAATTCCCTCAACACTGTCAAACTATTCACTAAGTCTGCATTACTATTACTATTAATCTTTTCATCGTTCCTATCACCCATCTCCTCCCACTTACGACTGTATGACTGTAACTTGTTGCTGTATCCTTACAATTTATATTGATTGTTTCCTAGTATGATTTGATTGTTTATTTGTACCCTATGAGCATCATTAAGTGTTGTACCTGATGATTCTTGACAAATGTATCTTGTCTTTTTATGTACACTGAGAGCAATGCACCAAAGACAAATTCCTTGTGTATCCAATCACACTTGGCCAATAAAGGATAAAGAAAGAAAGAATGAATCAATGAAAGTGGTTATATTATTGTCATATTACTCTGCAGGAAAGGAAGTTTTTTTAAATAAAAAAAAATGATTTCTCCTCTGGCGAACTTTCCCTACCAAAAGGTTTAATAAATCTGAAAACTTGAAATAAGTGAAAGTCCCATCAAAATTATATACATATATATCTAACATGAAAGTTTTATGACTTGAGATGTTGGTAGAGAATGGTTCTGCATAAATACAGGTAAATTCCAAAGTATGCAAAGACAGGGCACCATAGAAAACAACTGTCTCTTTCTTCCCCCCAAGTGGAAATTTTTGTAACTATGGTCACATTATCCATACAGGTACAATGCATCATGAAATCTAAGTTGGTGTAGTGGTTAAAGGAACTGGGCTAGAAACCAGGAGACTGTGACTTCTAGTTCTACCTAAGGCATGAAGCCAACTAGATGACTTTGTGCCACTATCTCTCTCTCTTAATCCCAGGAAGAAGATGATATCAAACCTTCTCCAAAAATCTTGTCAAGAAAATTGGATAGTTTGGGTAGTTTCTCAAAAATCAAGACTGTCTTGAAGGCATGTACCTAATGTAAGAATCTGCTTCACTCCTAATCTAATCTAATCTAATCTAATCTAATCTAATCTAATCTAATCTAATCTAATCTAATCTAATCTAATCTAATCTAATCTAATCATTTTCTATTTGTATCTTTGAAGTATAAAGTTAAAGATGTGGGGAGATTGTATCCAGGGGTGGGCTGCTGGGGATTCGCAGGAGTTTGGGAGAACCTCTAGCTAAGATTCTGTGCAGTTCAGAGAACCCCCAAATTCCACTCCTGGCTGGCCCAGCCCACCCCTCCCCTCCCAGAAGTCCCCATGCGGCCCGTTTTGGATGCAGGTAAGTGCAGGACATGCGCAGAGGCTCAGGGAGGGTGAAAAACGGGCTTACCGGAAGTTCAGGAAGGGCCTCCAGAGCCTGGGGAGGCCCTTTTCGCCCTTCTGGAGGCTCGAGGAAAGCCTCTGGAGTCCGGGTAGGACAAACACACACACCCCGCCATGGTGCAGGAGGCTGACTAGGCCACGCCCACCATGGCCACGCCCACCCAGCAACTGGGCAGAGAACCCCTTGCTAAAATTTTTGAAGCCCATCCCTGATTGTATCTCTATATGAGACCAGTCTGCAATCATATATTTTGGTATGGAACACTCACTTCAAAAAGGCAAGCCTAGGAAATCCCAAGTCTGGCAGGCTGAAAAAGCTCATCCTGTAAGAAGATACTTAACCTCCATCGCTTTCATTATTTGCAAGAAACAATACAGCCATGTTCATGAAGTCCCAGTGAGGGAGTTGAGATTGTCTCAAAGGATACCTTATACCTTACTTTTTATACCTCTTTTATGAAAGTAATGCGATCAGCACTGCAAACCAAGCTATGGAATTTGACATGTGTACTAATAAAGTTCCAACTTCACCAGTATGATTTTTTTTTTTTTACTGGTGTGAAGTTAAATAGTATGTAGGAAGAAAACGGCTTCTAATGATGTTTCTTACAATAGTCAGTATCTGTCTTGCCAACAAATAGATGACAACGTGCAAACACACCTTTTCAAGGTTATCCAACAACACTTAAAGATTTAATGAGGAAGCCACAAAACATGTATGGCCTCTCCTGAAATATTAATACATCACCATCAATGTTTTATCACTTTGCTATCAGATATCAACCTTTACAAACTTCAATAATTTTAAAGCAGTTCATGAAAAATAGATATGTTTACCCAGACATTGTTCCAGCAATTTCCATCTCCCACTCAATGGTAATTAATATCAATTATCCTGGGCAAACAAAATGTACCTTGAAGATTCTGAATGTGCCAGCAATCCCATGTTGGAAAGACACCGTGATAAATGTTTAGGATATGAAAGTCAAATACCATAAAATTAAATGAGCTCAGGATAGCAGAGAAACACGTTAGACACCATACTCTTGAGAAAAGATATCTGAATCCTATAAATGGAGCATAGTAACTGTTCTGCCTTTGTAATGTAGGAAGTTAGCACACATCCTTTCCTGGAAGAGTGAAATATTTTAGGAAATATGAAAAAGGCAGAATATTATATTTCCCCGGATGAGAAATGGAGAAGCATATTTTACAGACAAAGCAGCTCCCACCTTCCTGCCCCCCACCCTTTGTCAATGGGCCATTAAGGCCTGGGCCAGTCTACATAACAAAGATCTGCCTCCTTCAGGCAGAGCCATAGTAGGAATTGCCAAAGATCCAACAAAGATAGGATTAGCCCTCTGCACAATAGCAGCAGAAACTCATCACATGTGACCTGGGAAGCACATGTGACCATCAGCCAGCAAGGCTAGCTAAGACCCCCACACCCCTCGGAGTCTGACAACCAATCAGAGTACTCTTTCTGGGTCCCAGGAAGTTCAAAGCCAGAGAGAGCATAAAACCTGAAAAACTCGCTGTATCTGCCCTTTTTCTGTTCAGGAACTCAAGCCATGTGATCCTGTCCACCATTAAACCATCTTTCCAAGCAGTCTCCATGTTTCCAGTGTCTGTTTCCCCACTTGGAGCAGAACCTAGAAGGATGTTTCTTCCAACGGTAATAAGAAGGAAAAAGACCTGGAATAGCCTTTAGGTTCAGCTCTATTTACAGAGACAGCAAGAAGAGGTCTTCAGCAGTGAACTATGTCTGAACTTAAAGTTTAAGCACAACTTTTGACCAACTGGAGCTCCTTTTTAGGGCCATGACGGTGAACCTGTGGCACGAATCCCAGAGGTAGCATGCAGCGCTCTCTCTGTGGGCATGCAAGCCGTCGACACAGTTCAGCTCTGCCGCCCATGCGCGCATGTCTCCCACCAGCCAGCTGGTTGTCAGGTCTCTGCCCCGTATGCATGGGGGACGGGCCACATATGGGGGGGCTGCGTGTACATGCAAGGGGGGTTGGATCATGAGCAGGAGCTGCTTGCGCATGCGCGTTGGGTGGGATGTGTGTGGGGCCCCTGCACAAGCATGCACAATGTGGGGCACATGCAGGAGCACATTTGCATGATGTGAGTGCATGCACGGAGTGGGGGTGGGGCTGCACACGCATTGCATTTTGCGGTTTTGGGCACATGCATGGGCATCCGGGCACACACGTGGACATTTGGGCACACATGCAGGCATGTATTGAGATGCATGCGCTTTGGGCACTCGGTCTGGAAAAGGTTAGCCATCACTGAACTAGAGGATTCTGAATTCCTATCAGCTTATAGCTTTGACACAATTTATGTGACAGAGGGAAGAAAGGAGGGAAGGAGGAAAATGCAAATGCTTATTGTTAATTGAGACCTATAAACATCAATCTTATTCCCCACTATCTGAAATTGCATATTTTGGAGTGGAGCTTTCTCCTGGTTGAGAGAGCTGACTTCTTGTCACGGATTTGCCAAGACGCTGAGCTTGTCGATCGAAAGGTCGGCAGTTCAGTGGCTCTAATCCTTAGTGCGCGTAACAGGGTGCGCTCCCGTTACTTGTCCCAGCTTCTGCCAACCTAGCAATTCGAAAGCACATAAACAATGCAAGTAGAAAAATAGGGACCACCTATAGTGGGAAGATAACAGCGTTCGGTGCGCCTTTGGTGTTTAGTCATGCTGGCCACATGACCACGGAGATGTCTTCGGACAGCGCTGGCTCTTCAGCTTTGAAACAGAGATGAGCACCGCCCCCTAGAGTCGGAAATGACTAGCACATATGTGCGAGGGGAACCTTTACCTTTATTTTTCTCTTATTAATGAATCTAACTCTCCAAATCTGGGATTCTTGCAGCTTTGACTTGTTTGGAGAGAAGTATTTTGGGCCAAATTAGATCCAGCATTAAATGGTTTAGGTTTTCCCTCCTCTTGTGTAATGCCCAGCAAGCATATGGATCTCATCTCTTTCACTTTCTTCACAGGTATAAATCATAGACTTTAGAATTTCATCCTTCTGCTTAATTTTGGCTGAATACAAAGTCATTATTCCATATGCAGTGAAATGCAGTGGAGCAGTTCTTAGAAAATGGAATGAACTGGGCCATTACAACCAGTACAGATGGGAAGGGATGGGATATGAATGATTTTGTAGGACTTTTGGGTGGGAAAGATAAAGAGTTTCTGTAAGGAGAAACCAATAAAGTTTGAAAAAGGATGGATAGGTTTGGAGCCACTTGTTTAACTGTATTTTTCACATTCCCCACCTTCTGAATCTGTATTCTCCATCTTGGAATTCTACGTGTTTCTCATGTGAGTTTTTTTGTGCATGTGTATCGATGGTGGTATTCAGCCGGTTCTATTTGATTTGGGCGAACTGGTAGCAGCAGCTGTGGGAGGCTCCGCCCACCCGCCTGGATGTCATCATGTCCCGTTTTTGACACCCTACACATGCACAGAAGGTCCTGTGCATGCACAGAGGTATTGTGCGCACGCTCACATTTGTGAACCGGTAGCGAAAATAAGTCAGTACCACCCCTGGTGTGTATGTGGAGGGCAGGGGTGAAATGCTCCCGGTTCGGACCGGATTGCCCAATCTGGTAGCGATGGAGGCGGGTGGTTCAGAGAACCGGTAGCAAAAATCCCTGCCCCCCCCATGCCCAGCTGAGCCACACGATCATCAGAGGCTTTTTTTCTTTTAAAAGCCTCTGCCGATCAGGCAACTCAGTTTGGATCGTCAGAGGCATTTTTCTTTTAAATGCCTCTGCCGATCAGGCAACTCAGCTGGGATCGTCAGAGCCTTTTGAAAGCATTTTTTAACAACTTCTTCGCCAAAGAGGTTGTAGAAAAAATGGTTTTAAAAGTAAAAAAAAAAAAATTGGCCACGCCCACCCAGTCACATTACCTCCCCCCCCCCAAGCCATGCCCACAGAATCGGTAGTAACAAATTTTAGATTTCACCACTGGTGGAGGATATTCTTTGTTTTAACTGATGAATCTGTGATGCATACTGAACAGCAGACATACAACTTCATGGAGCACAAACAATTTTAACCTCCCTGTCTTTAAATCTCCTTCTTATTTCTTAGTCGTATTTTTCTATACGGTGTCAATCTTATTTGCCTCCAGGCAGTGATAGGAAAATCAAAGCGTCTATGTCCCTTCCATTTCATCTTACAGAAACTTTCCTCAGCCTGGCTTGTACTGTGGGCTGAACAATCCCCAAGAAGGGATTCCTACTGGGGATTGTAGTTAACTTTGGTGATACAGCAAATCATAGTTAACTTAGTTAACTTGAGCGATACTGCAAATCTTGATCTTACACCAAGCAGACAGCATGTGGATGGTTAAATGTTTACATTTATTTTTTTTTAAAGATTCTTAAAACTGGATCAAATTGTTTTATTGGCCATTCTGGTAGGTTTCATTGGCTGTGTTATGTCGGTGACTGTAAATTAGTTGTTTTTAATTACATTGTTTTGCTAGTGTAGTTTGATTATTTAAAATTTTGCCATTACTGCTTGTCTAGGACATATTGATGCTCCTTTGCCTTTGTAAAAGTATTACTATTATTATTATGGTTGGTCACACAGTCAGCCAGATGTTTAGACTATATTTTAGACTATATTTAACATTTTTATCCCCCTAGTGAGACTTTCCCAAAGATTTGGGACAGGCAGATGTTGTTGTTCCATAGTGTTAAAGATATTGTCACAAGATGTAAGCTATTCCATGCCTTTTGCAATTGACCGATAGTGATTTTGTCAATAGTGATAGTGTTCAAATAGTGCTTCAGGTGTATAAGGATTACACCCAAGGCACCTTTTACCACAGACCTAATCCTACAGACCCTTCACCAGGGATGGGTTCTATTTACCTTTACTACCGGTTCACAGCGGGGCTGCACGCGCCCTTTTCTGTGCATGCGCAGAAGCGTTCTGATGACATCAGGGTCGGTGGGCGGCGCCTCCCATCGGTTTTACTACCAGTTCTATAGAACCGGTGTGAACCAGGGGCAACCCACCACTGCCCCTCACATCCTGGACATAAATTATTTCAACTTCTACCCTCAAAACGACGCGATAAGGCACTGCACACCAGTACCGACACAAGGACAGTTTTTCCCCAAATGCCATCACTCTGCTTAACAATTAATTCCCACAACACTGTCAAGTAATTTACAGTGTCAACAGAGCCGAGGTGACGCAGTGGTTAGAGTGCAGTACTGCAGCTACTTCAGCTGACTGCTAGTTCAGCAGATCAGCGGATCAAATCTCACCGGCTCAAGGTTGACTCAGTCTTCCATCCTTCCGAGGTGGGTAAAATGAGGACCCAGATTGTTATTTTTATTTATTTATTTTTATTTGTTTGTTTCCATTTCTGTACCGCCCTTCTCCAATAGGACTCAGGGCGGTGAACAGCCAAACTGAAAAAACAGAACATACAAAATTTAAAAGCAGTTTAAAATAATTAAATATTTTGGCCGTAAATTAAAACAACCCAATTTAAAATCAATTTAAAATTTAACTCAAGCCAGCCCAGCTAGTTGAAATAAATAGGTTTTCAAGGCCTGACGAAAAATCCGGAGGTCTGTTATTGTACGTACCTCTGGGGGGAGGTTGTTCCAGAGGGTGGGCGCCGCCACAGAGAAGGCTCTCCCCCTAGGGGTCGCCAGCCAACATTGTCTGGCAGACGGCACCCTGAGGAGGCCCACTCTGTGCGAGCGTACTGGCTGGTGGGAGGCTATTGGTGGCAGAAGGCGGTCTGTTAGGGGGCAATATGCTATTTAGTATACTGTCTTTGGTGTAAGCCACCCAGAGTCCTCAGAGAGTGGGTGGCATAGAAATATGACTAATAATAAGACTGTATTACTATTATTCTTCTCTTCCTTACTAGAATCTATCTCTTCCCACTTATTACTATAGCCATGTTGCTTGTATCTTTCAATTTATATTGTTTTTATTTGTTTCCTAGTACGATTTGATAGCTTATTAGTAGCCTTGACTATCACTAAGTGTGGTATCTTTTTATTCTTGATGAATGTATTTTATTCTCCTTATTCTCCTTATGTACAATGAGAGCATATACACCAAAGACAAATTCCTTATGTGTCCAATCACACAATAGAAAGAATTCTATTGGTACTATCTTTCTTTTGCCACACTTGTTCTATTTTCCAGTCTTTGATTTTGTTATTGTCTCCAGTTCTTTCTCTTCTCTTCTGCCGTCTCCAGGTACTGCCAAGTCCACAATCCAAACTTTTTTTGTCTGCCTTATCGACAATTGTTAACTCTGGCATGTTATGTGGAGATGCCTGTCTGTTTTAATTCTAAATTTATTTATTTATTTATTTATTTATTTATTTATTTATTTATTATTTATTTATTTATTTATTATATTTCTATACCGCCTTTCTCCCGTAGGACTCAAGGCGGTGTACAGTCAAGAAAAATATAGACACACAAACATCATAAAATTGCTAATTAAAATTATTACTTAGTTTGGTCAATCAAATAAAACCCAGAATTAGATAACATTTAAAAAATCATTCACATGTTCGTATGTTTAGCCCCACCTGTTGGAACATCAGGGTTTTGAGGGCACGGCAGAAAGCATGGGGATCAGGGATATTTCGTATCTCCGGGGGCAGTTCATTCCAAAGGGTTGGAGCCCCCACAGAGAAGGCCCTCCCCCTGGGAGTCGCCAGTCGACATAATTTGACTGATGGTACCCTGAGTAGTCCCTCCCTGTGAGAACGAACTGGTCGGTGGGAGGCTATTGGTGGCAAAAGACGGTCTCGTAGGTACCCAGGTCCTAAGCCATGGAGCGCTTTAAAGGTGATAACTAACACCTTGAATCGCACCCGGAAGACCACCGGGAGCCAGTGCAGCTCGCATAGGAGAGGTGTTACATGGGCACAACAAAATTCCCAGAGTACTTACACGTCTTCATTTTCTATTACTTTGCCTATTTGAAAGTTCCACCAGTTCTTGCTTAGAGGTGAATGGTATTTCTTGCAGATCTTCCAATGCACCATTGTTGCTCCTTTGTTATGCCTTTGTTTGTAATCAAACTGCGCGATCTTCTTTCAACAGCTAACTAGGAAGTCCATTATTATTACTATTATTATTATTGACTCTGCAATAATTAGAGAAAATATAAACTAGGATTTCTATCAACTGACTTGCTCTTCTACCTCAAGGGTAGGGGGATGAGAATTTTTCAAATTCTACCATAGATAAAGGGGCGTCTGATAATGCACTCCAATAAAATGAAAATGTTACTGTGAAAATATGGTTTGAAAATTATATTTGGCTTCGCTGTCCTCTGCCATTCTTGCCTGGGGCCTCAACAGAAACTAGCCAATTCACTCCAATCCTGATATGTTATATCCATGCTATTATAGTTTAGCAGATCTCCTGGGCAGAAAGCAATCTAACCGTACTTATTTAGTTGTGATTTTACACTGGGAACCTCCCCAGCCTCTACTGGGAATTAGGTGAAGATGCTAAAACCATTTTCATTTGTAACTATGTAAAATTGGAAGTTTGTTCCCGGGAGAAACGATGTAGATAGTTTAACCCTTGCAGCAATACATCAATCTGTCCAAATGGTCTTAAGATCTGTCATTTCTGGTTTTTACGATTCTTTTATGAAGATCTTTCATTGGATCTCATGCCTGAAAGATTAAAAAAAAATGTACATTGTATCTGTGAATTGTAATTTCTCGTGCTACAATGGGTGCTTTTATTTGGGGGGAAGAGTAAGCGGAATACTGAAGTTATTAGCTCATTTGCATGCAGCCATTTCCCTCTTTTTTGTAAGGGGATAATACTGAATATGATAACACATCACTAATTAATCTCTCATTTTAACTTGATCAGCAAAGTTCTTTAGAGAAGAAATCAAGCAATTTGCTATCACAGGAGCTTGATTAAAAAGTGAAGGACAAGAGAACCTGTTAAAAATGCTGAAATTTGCTTTCCAGTTTCACCTGCCTGCCCATCCTCTCTGAAGCTCTGTAATCAATGGTGGGATTCAGCTGGTTTGGGCCAAATTAGGCGAACCAGTAGTTAAATTGCTGGCTGGCTCTGTCCCTCCCCTCCCCTTCCAGGAGTCCCCACACACCCCATTTTGGCTCCCAGGTAAGTGCAGGGAGGCCTCCTAGGCGCGTGCACCCCCCCCCCCGGTGGCCTGTTTTTGCTCCCAGAAGGCTTCAGGGAGGCCTACTAGGCCCAAAACAGGGTGCCACCCCTGGCGTGTCCCCCCTCCCCCGTGGCCTGTTTTTGCTCCAAGGCGGGTGCAGGAGGCCGAGTGCTACCTGTCACACCCCCTGGCCATGCCCACCATGGCCACGCTTACCCAGCTGATCATTAGGGCAGAGAACTGGTTGTTAAATTATTTGAATCCCACCACTGTCTGTAATATTTTCCATTGGAATTTTTTTGAAGCATGAAAGACAGGCAGGCTGAAGATCTCTGGAAGAAGGTTCTTCAGTCAAGGGATTTCCTTCCTTCCACTCTTTCACCCAAACAAACATACACACAAACATCCCTTGACTTCTTTATAACTAAGATAAGTTCAAAAAGTCTGCAACTCAACCATGAGACTTTCATTTTTTTTAATTTCTCTTTTGGGACCCCACCACCACTCCCATTAAAACATACTTCCTGGAATTTTGAGAGTTGTAAGTCCAAGTCAGAGATGATCCTGAATTTGGAAAAGACTGAGATAGATGCTATTAACTATACGCAGAGATAAATCTTTTAAGTGAAAAAAAAAAATGTTCATGTCGCTATTGGTTAAGCTCCCTAGGCAGGGTGCCACATGGACGAAAATCATTATGGGAAAAAACCATCCTCTTTCTGGGAAAGGTGGAAAGGATTTAGGAGCTGGTCTTCTCACGTTGACCAAGTAAAGCTAAGGTAAAGGTTCCCCTCGCACATATATGCTAGTTGTTCCCGACTCTAGGGGCGGTGCTCATCTCTGTTTCAAAGCCGAAGAGCCAGCGCTGTCTGAAGACGTCTCCGTGGTCATGTGGCTGGCATGACTAAATGCCAAAGGCACATGGAACGCTGATACCTTCCCACCAAAGGTGGTCCCTATTTGGCTATTTGCATTTTTTATGTGCTTTCGAACTACTAGTTGGCAGAAGCTGGGACAAGTAACGGGAGCTCACCCCATTACGCGGCATTAGGGATTCGAACCGCTGAACTACCAACCTTCTGATTGACAAGCTCAGCGTCTTAGCCACTGAGCCACCTTGTCCCTCTTTATGCTAAATAGTTCTTAAACCTAGACTTGTTTCTCCTCTACCAATTATACTACTATCCCAGACATTTCTTCCCTATAACTCATGAAAATTTGCAGTGGATCTTATATCCAGTCTGTAGAAGCCAATCATGCTAATTCAGGAAATATGTTTAAAGCAATTGAACTAACATTACAAATGAGCTTTGTAAGCAACAATCATGATCACTGACCATTAACAATCAGTCAAGTATAGGAAAATTGGACTTCACTTGGCATAAGCCTATTGCATGCCTATTTGCTATCATTAAGAAGAAAAAAATAGACAATACAACTTGATGTAAATGCAGTAATGCTAAAATCTATTCCAGAATGAATCTGCAGTATTGAGAAATTGGGACCTGGAATATTTTCCTACAATTGCCAGGAAGCTGAAAGTGAGATTCCAAAGAACTAAATCAAAACCTCTAATTCAGGGGTTATCAACCTTGGCAAGTTTAAGGCTTGTGGACTTAAACTCCCAGAATTCCTCAGCCATGATCTAATTCAAATTACAGATTTCCCCACACCAGATAATTTTAAAAGTAAACATAAAAATATATGAGTAGTATCAGGCTCTTTTTTCATGCCCTTTTTCATATCCTTCAAGAATTAAATGCAATAAAAGCCAAAAATTGCATATCTCCCTGTATTGTTTTCCTTCCATTTCATAGATAGTTACATAACTATTTAGCAAAGTGATCTATAAATAAAACACATTGCAAAAATGGCTAAAGGGCATCTAACATACACATTACTGCTATCTGTAATGATATAATTTTTAAAACCTTTGAGAGATAAAACAGTATTCAGGGAAATCTCTCAAGTCATTTTATACCATGGACTTTCAATATTACAGATTTTATTAGTTAGGTGCTCAGATTTACATATCATTTCTGAATTAGAGCGTCTGTCCTCAGTCAATAACGCCCTCTTCTCTCTATCTCTCTAAGATTGTTTGCACAGTTGGAATCCGAAAGGTACAGTAGTCCTCAACTTATGACCACAATCGAGCCCAAAATTTATGTGGCTATGTGAGACATTTGGTAAGTGAATTTTGCTCCATTTTACGACCTTCCTTGCCACATTTGTTAAGTGAATCCCTGCAGTTGTTAAGGTTGTAACACGGTTGTTAAGTGAATCTGATTTCCCCGTTGACTTTGCTGGTCAGAAGGTCACAAAAGGAGATCACTGCAACTGTCATAAGTATGAGTCAGTTGCCAAGAGTCTGAATTTTGATCACGTGACCAGAGGGATGCCGCTATGATTGTAAGTGTGAAAAAGAACGGTAAAAAAATTCACTTATTTTCAGTGCCGTTGTAACTTTGAATGGTCACTAAACGAACCGTTGGAAGTCGAGGACTACCGGTATCAGTTCATAATATAAGTACCGGTAGGAATAGAAGTAACATTTTAAGTTATAGGGCCTAGCTTTTTTTAAGGCATAGGGTCTAGCTATCTTCGAGACCGCCTGCTGCTACCGACGACCTCCCATCGACCCGTGCGCTCCCACAGAGAGGGCCTCCTCAGGGTGCCATCAGCCAAACAATGTAGGCTGGTGACCCCCAGGGGGAGGGCCTTCTCTGTGGGGGCACCTACCCTCTGGAATCAGTTGCCCCCAGAGATAAGGAGAATCCAAGACCTCAGTGCCTTCCGCCGTGCCCTTAAAACCCACTTTTTCCAGCAAGCCAGGCTGGCTTAGGAAGAAATTTTTAAATTTTTAAAATATTTTAATTGGTTTGTGACTTTTAAATTTTGGGGCCAAATTTATATATATTTTAATTGTTTTTAATATTTGTATTTCATGTTCTTAATTCTGGCTGTGCACCGCCCTGAGTCCTCAGGGAGAAGGGCGGTATATAAATTGAAAAATAAAATAAAATAAATAAAATAAGTATTTAGGAGAAAACGCCAGCTCTACTTCTCCCTTAATTTGTCTGGAACAAGAAGGGTTAAGATGAGCCTATACTCTTTCCTTGTTACTTTGTCAGTGATCTAATGGCCATCGATAATAGTTGAATAAGAATTGATGGGGAGATAGATTTAATTAACCCTGGTGTCAGCAGCCAGCATTGCTGCCTGGTTGTGTGTTAATGGAACAATGTGGGAAAAAGTCCTCTTGAGCTTTGCATGGCTCAGCTGGAGGCGAAATAAAACAGTTCTATTCATCGGCAGCGCCTCCCCAATTCACTCGGGTACTGCTGTGTACAAACTGTCAAACCTTCACTATACCTCCCCTCCACCCACCCTGGAGTATAAAGCAATCACCTAACCCGCTTGCAATCATATGCCCGTGCTTTGCGCCATCTGCAAATGTGGGCAAAAGAGGAGGGGATAGCGGGAAAAATCTTTGGGTGCCCCGGAGGCAAGTATTACCGAAACAACAGGAGAAATCAAAGCAGCTGTCGTATGTGTGTGGAAGTATCCCAGAAGATGATGGGCTAGATCAAACTGAGGAAACCTGGTTTGGATTGTAATATTGTCTCTCACGGAGACCATACCTCTGTTTAAATGCCGGAAGGAAAAATGGGTCATTTTTCTAAAGATGGGAGGTCTGTGTGGAGAGTTCTTTCCATGGGAAACTGCGGTAAGGCTTTCAAAGAATCCATCCATTTGAAATCTCAGCTATGGGAAAACGAGACTGTTTTGCTTTGTTTTGGCTTGACCATTGGCCCTGGATAGCATTTCCGAAATGAAAACAATGTTCAGTTTTTCTTGGACATATCCTGACCAAGAGACGAAGTGCACATAGTTCACCCTTAATATTCAGAATAACAGAATAACAGAGTTGGGAGGAACCTTGGGGGCTTTTTAGTCCACCCACCTGCTCAAGCAGCCCTAACCCTGAGCCCAGGAGTGAAATCCATTAGGTTCCGGAGAACCGGTAGTGGAAATTTTGAGTAGTTCAGAGAACCAGTAGCAGAAATTTTGAGTAGTTTGGTGAACCAGCAAATACCACCACTGGCTGGTCCCAGAGTGGGGAGGGAATGGAGATTTTGCAATATCCTCCCCCCAGGAGTGGGGAGGGAATGGGGATTTTGCAGTATACTTCCCCTGGAGTGAGGTGGGAATGGAGATTTTGCAGTATCCTTCCCCTGCCATGCCCACCAAGCCACACCATGCCCACCAAGCCATGCTCTCAGAACCGGTAGTAAAAAAAAAATGAATTTCCCCACACCCTAACCCTAACCCTAACCCTAACCCTAACCCTAACCCTAACCCTAACCCTAACCCTAACCCTAACCCTAACCCAGTGGTCGGCAAACCACGACTCGCAAGCCACATGCGGCTCTTTGGTTCCTTGAGTGTGGCTCTTCCACAAAATACCGAAAAGTCCACAAAGTGCCGAAAAGTCCTTCAGCCGGTGAGAAGAAAGCTGCGCATGCGCGAAGATGGCGGCAGTGACCGGAGGTCTTTTTGGCGCTGTGTGCCAGTGGCTGGGTAGAAAGATCAAAAGGCCTGGAGCAGCCTTTAATTAGGTAAAAGAAAACAAACCACTGAGGGAAGGAGCCCACTAAAGCTGCCGGCGTTGCAGCTGCCCCCCCCCCCTCCGCAGCTTGGAGCTCCAAGCGGAAGAAGTCCTCGGCTGTTGCAAAGAAGCGGCAGCTCTGGGTGAGCCATGCCCGCTTCTTTCTCTTTGAGAGCTGCTTTGCAAACAAGGTGCAAAGCAGCTCTCAAAGAGAATGAAGCGGGTGTAGTGCACCCAGAGCTGCTGCTTCTTTGCAACAGCCGAGGACAGAAGAGTTCGCTCAGGAGCGACGCCAGCAAGGAAGGCGGCTGGGTCGGAGGGAGGCATAGCCCGAGCTCTCTGGGATGGGTAAACAAGTGTGGGGAGGTGAATGGGAGCGGACTTGGCCCTCCGCGTGTTGCATCCCCCTCCCCCTACTTTTTAATTGTAGTTAAAAAGAACTAATTAAGTTAATAACAATGTACCTACCTATATAGTTTAAGTTTAAAAAAATTGGCTCTCAAAAGAATTTTCAATCGTTGTACTGTTGATATTTGGCTCTGTTGACTAATGAGTTTGCCGACCACTGCCCTAACCCTAACCCTAACCCTAACCCTGGATCCAGGAGCCTGGATAGCTCTGCAGACTAAAAACACTGTAATTTAACACCAGCTGTCTGCAATTAAAGTAAGTTCGAATCTTGCCAGGCTCAAGGTTGACTCAGCCTTCCATCCTTTCTAAGGTAGGTAAATTGAGGACCCAGTTTGTGGGGGCAATAAGCTGACTTTGTATAAATATACAAAAGAATGAAGGCTATTGCTGAGCACATTGTAAGCCGCCCTGAGTCTCCGGAGAAGGACGGCATATAAATCAAATAAAAAAAAAACAACCCTAACCCTAACCCTAACCCTAACCCTATACCAGTGATGGAGAACCTTTTAGACACCGAGTGCCCAAACTGCGCATGCACACATACCCAAAGGTGCATGTGCGCGCAAACGCAGGCATGCGCGGACATGCATGGGCATGCGCGCATGTGCAGCAGAGACCCGAAGACCAGCTGGCCGGCAGGAGGCAGGGCATCCCAACACCGGCAGTGCAGCAAGCGGTAAGATCTTTTTCTTTCGTGAGTTTCTGTTTCATCATTTGCAGGGAAACAGAAGCTCATGAAAGAAACACCATGGAGATCTGACCTGGGGCGACGGCGTGCGTGCCAGCAGAGAGGGCTCTGCGTGCCACCTCTGGTTCGCCATAGATTCTCCATCATGGCCCTAAACCATTTCAGAGAAGCGGCTGTCCAGTTTCTTCTTAAAAGCCTCCAGTGATGGATCACCCACAACTGAAGCAGCCGTTCCACTGGTTAATTGTTCTCACTGTTAGGAAATTTATCCTTAGTTCTAGGTTGCCTTTCCCCTTGCCTGATTTCCATCCATTGTTTCTTGTCTTCCCTTCTGGTGGGTTTGGACAATAAGTTGACCCCCTCTTTTTTTGCGGCAGCCCCTCAAATATTGGAGCACCGCTATCATGTCACCCCCAGTCCTTCTTTTCATTAGATTAGCCAGACCCAATTGCTGCAACAGTTCTTCATATGTTTTAGCCTTCAGGCCCCCAATCATCTTTGCTGCTCTTCTCGGCCCTCTTTTCAGAGTCTCAACATCAGTGGTGCGTTTCACATTTTTTTACTACCGGTTCTGTGGGCGTGGCTTGGTGGGCATGGCATGGCTTGGTGGGTGTGGCTTAGAGGGCATGGCATGGCTTGGTGGGTGTGGCTTAGAGGGCATGGCATGGCTTGGTGGGTGTGGCTTAGTGGGCATGGCATGGCTTGGTGGGTGTGGCTTAGTGGGCATGGCAGGGGAAGGATATTGTAAAATCTCCATTCCCACCTTACTCCAGGGGAAGGATACTGTAAAATCTCCATTCCCTCCCCACTCCAGGGGAAGGATACTGCAAAATCCCCATTTCCTCCCGATCAGCTGGGACTTAGGAGGCAGAAAATAGATGGGGGCGGGGCCAGTTAGAATTTTTACTACCGGTTCTCTGAACTGGTCAGAACCTGCTGAAACCCACCTCTGCTCAACATCTTTTTTTGTAGTGTGGTGACTACAAATGGATGCAGTATTCCAGATGCTAAGGTTTTATAAAGCGGTACTCAAAACACAAACTCCCAAAAAAACTCAGGCCGAATTCTCAATGACTCCAATGATATGATGTCACCTAGGAATGAAAGAAAAATAGAAAAAGAAATGTCTTCCCCCTTGATAGCAATAACTAAATAATTTTAGTAAATTATCACCTTCTCTTAAAATACAATAAATGATCTCTTCTTCCTTATTCCATCTGTTATCTACAAACAGATCCTTAAAACCTCAGTCCTGATCAGCAAAAGTCTATTAAAAGTTACAACATCAGTCTCAATCTTATCTGCTAATACTTGGTCCTCATGTTTTAAATACAGTTTATAAGAGGCAGACACCAGGGGTGAAATCCAGCAGGTTCTGACAGGTTCTGGAGAACCGGTAGCTGAAATTTTGAGCAGTTTGGAGAACCAGCAGCGGAAATTTTGAGTAGTTCAGAGAACCGGCAAATACTGCCTCTGGCTGGCCCCAGAGTGGGGTGGGAATGGGGATTTTGCAGTATCCTTCCCTTGGATGGGGTGGGAATGGAGATTTTGTAGTATCCTTCCCTTGCCACGCCCACCAAGCCACCCCCACCAAGCCACACCACGCCTACCAAGCCATGCCCATAGAACCAGTAGTAAAAAAAATTGGATTTCACCACTGGCAGACACTCTTAAAAGAAACTTCTGGGACCATTGTTCAAAAATATCCTTCAATATGTCCACTGTTAAAATCTTTTTCTCCGTTCTGTGTAAAATCTTTTACTCCATTCTGCTTTAATAAGTCAAATTTGAAAGTTCTCCCTCTTGAATTGTAATCTTCTGATTCCTTCTGATTTTTTTCTAGTGTTCCAAGTCTCACCTGTAATTTTGTAAAGAGTATTCAAAACAAAAGCATTTTCCCCTGGGAAGGATTCTTATAAATTAATTGCAAAATCTCATTTCAAATCCGTCTGTTATTTCATTTATAACATTCTGAAATCAAAATTTTAATCACCCTTTTGCTCTTTATTCCGGAAAAAAATAAGTCCTTAAACGTGTATTTAAAATGTCTTTCATTAAGGATCGACAAACAGTTAACGAGCAATTTTCAAAATTCATTAGAAAAGGAAATACATGAAGCCATAACCCTCTGACTGTCATGTGAGCAAGATGGCTACTCCTTCGTTTCTCAGAGTTTTGAACCTGTCAGAGATCTTGTCTTTCAATCTCTTTATGAGAAGCAACTCTATGGCTGTCCAGAGAAAAATTACAAGGAGCCGGTCTAGGCACTAGCTCTTCATTCTACCTCAGTGGTCAGCTCTCACCAGTTCCTACAGCTATACAACTCAGTAATGCCAATAATGCCAGAGGATTGATCTAACCTTATCTTCTAGTACTGCAGGTTGTTGTAAATAGGGATATCTTCTAAGGGATTTAGTAGGATATTGACATCTCTCTTGTACAGTATTTTAGTAATTTCCTATCTTTTTTGTTTGATCTTAGAATCAGTTACTCCAAAGTTCTGCGCAACCAGATGTCTTCAATCCAGCTGTGTCGTAAACACCATTAATATTCTGAAAAATCCTCAGATCTTCCTCAGTAGCACGTTGAGTGACACCCAACCTGAATTGCCCATCATCTGGCACTGTATCTTCCATCACTTTATACTGACTGTACATGTGGTTTCCTTGGCAAAATGCAAAGGAGATTTACCATTGCTTTCTCCTGTGCAGTATGAAATGGTGTCTTTGTCACTGTCATCCATCTCTAACATCTTCCTATATCGCTGCTGGCCATTGTAGGTGCTCGCTTGCTATAGCTGGATAACGGGTTGACCTTTCCAAAGCCAGTGACCTTCTGTCAGCATTCCGAGTAACGCACCTATTGAAAGCAGAACTCTGAGGCAGGTAGAGTCCTCAAAGAACATGTTTATTGGATACATCATATTGGCACAGCCAGTGAAAACCAACTCTAAAAGTTCCTGCGGTTTTCACCTAGTTAAAAGAGTAAAAATCCTCCCTCCCAAGTGTCACCAGTCACATTGTCCAATGAATATAGCTAGCAGGCTTCTCTCCTCCGTCAGCAGCCACCTGTTACGATGACCTTGGTTCCCACAGGAAAACGTTTACTTTGACTGTTAGCCAGGCTATCTACTTCCCCCCTCCCTTCCCCACTCAGGCTTCGTGGCAACTATGAGGCAGCACAAAATGGCTTCAGCCAGGTTTGTTTCAGAGTTGACACCTTCTTTGTTCATCTTCTCAAGAACATCTCTCACAAAATGAGACATTACCACAGGTTTGTGGAGGATGTGAGCTCTCTCTTCCCTCGCTCCCTCGCTCCCTCCCTCATTCATCCACCCATCCCCTCCTACTATTGATGGACAAAAAAAGCTGACTGGAGGAGGAAACAGAGTGCTCTGTCTCTTCTCCACCAACTCACTGGGTATTTAGCCAGCAAAACATTGAACTAGCCTGTTATTATTATTTTTTAAATTCAATAGGAACACAGCATTCCCTCTTCCCTCTGTCACTGTTGTTTTTGAGTACAAAGCAACTGATTGCTTACTATTTCTTTGCTTTGAAAGGCCAGTGACTAATCTACTATTACTATGTTAAAATGTTGATTGCACTTCATTTCTCACTTATTCTCTCTCTAAATAGCAAGGGGATCTCTAAACTTTCTGAACCACTGGGCACATTGTGAATTTTTAAGAACATATCATGGGCACTGTCATAAAATAGTGGCTTGCAAAACACTCAACCATTTACAAGAAAGAAAATTGTTGAAGTTTTCCCTTCAACATTTCAGGGATGGTCTCTATTACTTCAACTTATCTTTGTCTTCTTTTTCTTAAAACAAGTTAACACTCTTCCAAACCAATACCAATCTGCTGCCATTTACCACTTTTGAACAAACATCTGCGGATTCTAGGTCATAAACAAGTGAACAGAGGACAGCGGAAACGAGCAAGACAGGTGGTGTTGAACATGTTAGCAACTACAGACAATATGTCAAGATCCCAGGAAATCACAGCTTTTGAGGAGTATCAAGATAGAATTACATGTGAACAGAATTTAATTCTTTTGTGATAGACACAAAAATCACACACACAACTCTCTGTCAATTATTTTCACCAGGATAAACAATGACGTCAGTAGTGGTTTCAGTAGAACCACCTCATAACATCCTTCAAAAGATGTAATCATAAATCTGCTGTTACTGTATTTAAAAACAAAAATAAAATATAACCAGTAGGATGAGATAGATAGATAGATAGATAGAGATTGATAGATAGAGATAAATAGATAGATAGAGATAGATAGATAGATAGATAGATAGATAGATAGATTGATAGATATAGATATAGATATAGATATAGATATAGATATAGATAGATTGATAGATAGATAGATAGATAGAGATATAGATAGATAGATAGATAGATAGATAGATAGATAGATAGAGATAGAGTTAGATAAGTAGGTAGATAGAGATAGAGATAGATTGATATAGATAGATAGATAGATACTGTAGATAGAGATAGATAGATGTAGAGATAGATAGATAGATATAGATATAGATATAGATAGAGAAAGAGATAGATAGATAGATAGATAGATAGATAGATAGATAGATAGATAGATAGATAGATACTGGAGTATAAATCAGAATTCCTTTCTATGTGATTATTAGATGCCTGGATGGTGGCTTATGGGGAATGAATGCTTAGTCAAGCTTTGTTGTGTTTGTGGTCAATTAAGGTTGCAGAATCTGCACATCAAAGAAGGGATATTGCAAGCAGTTCTTAATTGCATGCACTCAGAAATGTCCTTCATTTTTTTTTTCTGAAGTGAACTGAAATTTTTTCCAAAGATCCTTAATTTTATCAGCAATAGATTCAGACAGGAGCTATGTATAATTTCTCCTTTTCATTTTGTTATCTTTGTAAATAATAAAAAATGTAAATGCATTAAAGAAGAAGGGTGGTAATTGCTATCTGAGCATATGCAATTTTCATCTGGCTGTGCTATATGGTGTGGCTATGTAAGACGAGGTTGGAAGTAGATGCTTTAATTACTTCCCTTCTCCTTGTATATTCTGAGAAAGTGTTTGTGTGTGTGTGTTGTGTTGTGTAGGCATATGTTATAGAATATAAGAAAAGACCATTAAGCCTTGAAGCAGTTCCTCTATAAACATATATTATACAATTTTATAAATGTGGGGGGAAAAAATCCCTTTTTACGATCCTATAATGCTTTAGTAACAGTAACAATAACAATAACAGAGTTGGAAGGGGCCTTGGAGGTCATCTAGTTCAACTCCCTGCTCATACAAGAGACCTGTACTAGGGATTCAAACCACCAAACTGCTGATCTTTCCGATTGACAAGCTCAGTGTCTTAGCCACTGAGCCACTAGTCAGGTTTTAATTTAGGGTAGAGTTGAATAGAGTTATAACTAAGGGAAACAAATATTAAACTCGCTTTAAAAGGGCCATCTGGGAGGTAGGTACTGCCTCCGGAGCCTCCAGTGTCGGACCTCAGCGAGGCAGAGGAACAGGAGGAGCTTGTTCCCAGTGCGCACATGCGCAGAGCTGCCAGAAGGCAAGAACAGTTAAAACAAAAGGGACAACTCGGGAGTAGGGCTTGGAGATGATTGGCCCCTCCCATAAGACTTAAAAGAGGAGCAAAGGGCACGTGGGCCTTTGCAGGAAGCAACGTTGTTAATTTTGTGCAGTTTAAAATCTGAGGCTCTGTTTGATTCTGGACTCTGTGTGGCTTTGCCAATTAGGTCTTTGGCAGCGTTTCAAGGGAGATAAAGGTGGGTGATTATCAGCCTTATCCCGAAGGACTCTTTACAGCTATTTGGGACTCATCTGTGAATGAACAGAATTCACAGATGTTAAAATAAAAAAAGTTTTTTGGGAGTACTCGTGTGTTTTACTGATTCAGGAAGCTTAGGTCGGAAGTCTATTATAGACTTCTCACGCTTAAATGTTGACCATTTGTAAATACTGGCATGCAGTAGGAATCCATTGTAAACCAAGGTGTGTGATGAAATCGTGAGGCATTGTAATCCCATTTGTTCAACCTTGTCCTTTGCTGATGACTATGAATCCTGACCTATTGGGAACTATTGTTTAGTACAGAGCCAATGTGAAAACGAAAATGATGCAAAAGTCTACCATTCCAGTTTGGAAAGTCCCAGTTTTGGTGCCTGCCATCTCAAAGTTAAAGTATTTAGAGTTGCAAAGGAGTGGGACTCATTTGCATCCAGCTCACGAAACCCCATTTATGTTGGGGTGCCTGAAAGCAGAACAGATTTGAAATTCGGTAGGAATCCCAACGGTCCTTTTTCAAATGGCCACAGGATGCTGCCAACAGACATAAATGCGAGCCAGTTGCTGAGTGCCCAAAATGTGATCACATGACCATAGAAGATGTCCTGCCCAATGGAACTTCAGCTCATCCATCGTAACTTCAAATGGTTGCTAAGCAAACAGTCCAAGGTTGAGGGTCTGTTAGAGATTCTCAGTCATCCAGGTCATGGTTGTCCCAAAGGTGCTTTTTCAAGAGGCAACTGGACTTCCTTGTTTTTCTTTGAAGGCATTTTGCTTCTCATCCAAGAAGCTTCTTCAGCTCTGACTGGATGACGGGGAATGGAAGGATTTATATTCTTTGCAAACAGCTGGCCATTTGCATTCTTTTAGAGAGTCATTGAGGCTATTTGGAGGTTTATCTGCATCCTCTGGATCACCTGAGTGGTGCAAATGGGTGGAACTGCTGAAAGGGTTTATCAATCCTTCCATTCCCCACCATCCAGTCAGAGCTGAAGTTGCTTCTTGGATGAGAAGTGAAATGTCTTCAAAGAAAAACGAAGAACGTCCAGTTGCCTCTTGAAAAAACACCTTTGGGATAACCATGTCCTGGATGACTGAGAATCTTCATAGACAAATTTGGTGGGAGCTAATTTGGGGAAAAAAGAATAAGCTAAAGCCCCACGTTCAAGGCACACAAATTTGGCAAATTTGGCAAACAGCTGCAGTGAACCAGCACAATATACTCACAATATTCTTGTTTGCAGACACCATTTTAATCTGATAAGACAGGTGGGACCAGACATGGGATGAGAATGGACTGAACCATGTGTAATAAATCATTAGCCCCTCTGCTTGCTTAGTTTTCAGGGAATAATAATCCTACCTCCTGATCAAGGAAAATATAAAAGGGTTGGTGGCAGAAGAATAACAACTTAAGAACACAACACAGGCCAATAATAGTCAAGAGAGACCAACACCCTCCAAGCCTTTTCACACCTCATCCTTTTTTCATTTGCAGCTGTGATTGGTTTTCTTGTTTCAACACATGTCCTCTTTCTTTTGTCCTTGACCAAAGTGATGAATTTCCTGCCATTCAAGGTACCTCTGCCTAGTACAGTATGCAAGTTGAGATCTGTCTGCAATTTTAGCTGCAAGGGGGAAAAATGGATCTCTCTTTTTGTACCTCACCCCAGCACTTTCTGTTCTTATAAAGAAAGCTAAACTCCTTTTCCACTTACGGCGGAAATGGAAGTGAGGTGGACCATAGAAAATACCTCAAGAGCGGCGGTGCCACTGCTGGCTTACCATGACCGATGAGAGTTGATTCTTATCCTGAAAATTTTTACTTCTCTTGTTATACTTTTTAATCTTGCTTTGTCATCATTAAGTGACAATTGCAAAGTGGAGGTACAATGACTCAGAAAGGAACAAAAGAGAATGCAAATTATAGTGTGCTGTAAATGAAGAACAGTTAAAATGAAACAATAATTCAGTAAAAAAAAAACCCCAAAACCAGGTTGAAATTTTACATTGTAATTCTAAAACAGTGTTTCCGCATTTGACAACTTTAAGCTATGTCAACTTCAACTCCGAGAATTCCCCAGCCAGCAGTATAAGACAGTATCAGATGAGACCAGAAAAGCACCAAATGAACCAAAGGCCTGAATAAATATGTTTTAAGCTGAGGGAACCCTGGAGGAAATGGATTATCTAGACCAGGGGTGTCAAACTCAAGGCCTGTGAGCCAGATCCAGCCAGAGGGGTACTTAGATCTGGCCCGCGGAGCCACCCTGGAAACAGTGAAGGACCAGCCCACGGTGCTTCTGCCAGCGATAATGGTTGAAGATACCATCAACCACAGTATCCTTCTGACACAGTTCTCAGGCACTCAGACAAATCAGCCATCAACAAGCACATAGACATAAACAACATCTACATACCATTCAGAAGAGACAATCAAAAAGCCAAAAAGGTAACAAAATATATCAAGGGATCACCTACAATTTTATAAATATACCTTATAGCTTCCCAATCTGATTCCCACACTGGCTATATTCTTTCCACACCTAATTTATTTGTTTTTCCTTTTAATTATTCAAGTAAAAGAAACAACAAAAAAGCAAAGACAAAGAAAACTGAAGAGAATACATTGCATATACATACATAAAATAAAACCTAGTACGGCTGAAGTGAAACTATGATAATATTTTTTAAAAAAATGGGCAAAACTAGCAAAAATAAATTGTAGAAGGAAAAAAAACCCAGATAGTAGTAGCCCCTCCCTCCCTTCCTCTGCCTTTTCCCCCAACCACTAATTGCTGCTTAAATATTTTTATATTATGCTTTGGACATCTGTGTTTATTGCTCATTCTTTTCTGGATCATTTTAATCCCTTTTAAAACAGTTTCTCTCTTTTTTCTCTCCAAATGTTTCCCCCTCAAAAAATATTCTAAGTGTCTTAGCTTGCCTTTCTGTGTAATATGTTGTATGTAAGAGAACAATCCCTGCTTGAATTTTGTTAGATTTCAGCTGTGAATGTATAAAGTCCGTTTTTTCAATTGCTGTGAATGTCCAATGTATTTGTTGAAGTACTTTCAACAAAAATCAGCTATCAGTTTATTGTCCCAAAGGCGTTTTCCCAAAAGGCAACTGGATTTTCTTGGGGTGTTTCCCCCCCCCCACACCTCTTGTGTAGGAAGAAATATTCAGATCCAGTTCCAAGCCGGGAGAAAGGCACTGGAAACAAAATGGAGGCTGGGGGCTGATTGGAAACAGGGTCCATTTATTACCAAGCACGTGTGATTCTGGGCAGCTGACCACATGGAGAGTGGGGGGTATTTATACCTTCTCTTGGGCTTTGTCCTTGAACTTCCTGTTCCAGTGCAAGAACATGAATTCTATTGGCTGTTGTCAGACTCCCAAAGTGCCATGTACAAACCTTAGGAGTTTGTCTGAGCTAGGTTTGGTTGAAGTTTGGGCTGATACAATGAAGGGGCTTGTTGGACAATTCCTATTGTGGCTGAGGGCTAATCCTACCTTTGTTGGATCTTGGATGAGGGTATTTGCTTATGAATAGAACGATCTATCTCTTTATCTCTTAAATGCTGACATCTTCTGAGGGCTATTAAGAAAGGTGGGGGCTGCTTTCTGTCTCCAAGAACATGTTTCTTAATTTCTCCCCCAGGGAAATATAATATTCTTCCTTTTTAATATTTCTCAAAATATTTCATTCTTCTGGGAAAGAGATAGCTTCCCACATGTGAAAACATTTTGTTCCTCATCCAAGAAACTTCTTCAGTTCAAATTCCATAGAATCAGCATAGATTATCAGTTTATTGTTAGTGTTAGAGGAGGGGACGCACAGAGAAAAGGCACACACAAACACAAGTATTGATTGTGAAATAGCTGTGGGAGTCAAGTAAAAGTATCTCCTTGGGCTAACGATATAACAAAAGAAGACTTGTGGTTTTGCAATTTAAACTTGAATACATCTAAAACTGGGTCTCTAAGATATTATTTTGAATCTTGCCTCTTGAAATCTCTTTGTCTGCATTCCCTTTATAAAATCCAGAAGTGGCTATCTGCAGCTTATGAACAACAATCGCCCCCCAAATGTCATGTGCAAAAGGATTGGTGGGAAGCAGGGAGGAAATTAAGAGCATTTGGTTGTTGTTGTTGTTTTGAAAAGGCAACCACAATCATAGCTATTTAGCTTGTAGAGGCTAGATAAACCTTCCAGAGAGGAAATGAGGGCTGGCTTGGGTTCCAAATGGATAAGTTTAGCTCTCGAAAGTGGGGAAGAGGGAGACAGATACAGCTTGGAGTGTGACAAACATATTTTGACAATTTCAGCTGAAAAGACTGACAGAGTTAAGAGCGAGGGGGAGGAATAGCTGATCAGGAAGCGTCATTCCACTCCTCTGCCTGGAATCGGATTATTCTGGCAACAATGGGAGTCATCGCCCAGTTCAGGAAAACATCCTCTCCTGTGGCCCACAAGGTAAGGAGAACTTCCTGTGATCATCTACCTGACCATTGCAATAGGCCAAAACAGAGGAAGCAGATGAAGCAATTATCCTCCAACAATTCCAGGCCCATGAAGAGGTGGATTCATCACTCTTCACCCAAAGATATTTTTGTTTCCACACATCCTCTGCAACTCATCCCCTATTCTTTTCATATGGGAAACTGAGGCCATTGCATAATGTTCTTGTAGCCATTGGGATGAAAGGAAGAACCAGTTTATCCCACTGATTTATGTGGATTAATTCTAGTTGGATATGAGCTATTATATTTATAAAAAGAACTATTAGGGAATATCTTTCTTCTCTCTCTCTCTCTCTCTCTCTCTCTCTCTCTCTCTCTCTCTCTCTCTCTCTCTCTCTCTCTCTCTCTCTCTCCCCCACCCTCCCTCCCTCCCTCCCTCCCTCCTCTCTCTCTCACACACAAATGTTTTGCAATGAGGGAAATATATTTTTCACACCTCTGAAGGTACCATATTGGCAACTCCAAATCTCAACCAACAAATGCTCTGTTTTACACATTGGCAAAAAAGAATCCGAACACTAAATACAAGCTGAGTGGATATGACCTTGTAGATTACCCTCACTCTGTCAAGGACCTTGGAGTACTCATATCAAATGATCTAAGTGCCAAAGCCCACTGTAACAACATTGCCAAAAAGGCATTAAGGGTTGTAAACCTAATCTTGTGTAGCTTCTTCTCTGGTAATATTACACTACTAACCAGAGTAAACAAAACATTTGCTAGACCAATTCTCAAATACAGCTCATCTGTCTGGAACCCGCACTGCATATCGGACATTAATACAATTGAGCGTGCCCAGAAATATTTCACAAGAAGAGTCCTCCACTCCTCTGCTCGTAACAAAATACCTTATGCCACCAGACTTGAAATTTTGGGCTTAGAAAATTTAGAACTACGCCGCCTTCGGTATGACCTAAGCATAGCTGATAAAATCATCTGCTACAATGTCCTACCTGTCAATGACTACTTCAGCTTCAACCACAACAATACACGAGCACAAAATAGATACAAACTTAAAGTGAACCACTGCAAACTTGATTGCAGAAAATATGACTTCAGTAACAGAGTTGTTAATGCCTGGAATGCACTACTCTGTGGTCTCATCCCCAAACCCCCCAAAACTTTAACCTAAAACTGTCTACTGTTGACCTCACCCGATTCCTAAGAGGTCTATAAGGGGCGTGCATAAGAGCACCAGCATGCCTACCATCCCTGTCCTAATGTTCCCTTTAATTGCATTCATTTTATGTATTCAATTCATGCTTATACTTATATATATTATCTAATATGTATTCGACAAAATAAAATAAATAAATAAATAAAAAATATCAGAGGTGGGTTTCATATAATTTTACCACTGGTTCGCCTCGCACCAAAAATGTGAGCGTGTGCGGCTTGCACCCATGCGTGTGGCTTAGAAAACGTGGCTAAATAGGATGACATAGTGCCGGGGTGGGTTGCCACTACCGATTCACCCGAACCGGCTGAATACCACCACTCTACCATATCCTAAACTCTACACTGCAAATAAGTTCAAATGCGGAATAATTCTACCTCAAACCCCAAATGTGTTTTATTTGAATGCCCCAATTAATCCCACACCCACCCTCTTGTGAACTTTTCTTGTTGCTTTTTAGAAAATAATCCTCTGAGAAAATAACTGCTCTGCTATGCCAATCATTTGGCTATTCTCCCCCGCCCCCTTAAAAAGGGTAAAAAAAAAAAATCCATAAAATGGTTCCAGGTCTCATTATTCTGTGAATGTCCTGCCTTATTTAAGTTCTTTGCAGGCTGTCAAGAGCCCTTCCTCAACTCTGCTTGAATGCATGTGACCGGATTTTAAAGCAGTCACTATTCTTATTGGTAAAAGATTTTCAGAATTATTGTGTATCCCAGAGGCTGAAATGCTATCGGGATGTCCTTTGATTAAGCACAAAGATTATTATTATCTGGCTTTTTGCTGATCGATTTTGTAATTGCTCTCCTCTTGACTACTGAGTTAATGTGGATTGAAACTAATGCTTGCACACTCCAAGTCCTTATTTACATGCATACATATCCAGCATTGTTGACTGTCAAATACAGTATGTCCTCTCCTGTTGGCAGCCAACATCTTCTTTGAAAATCTGCTGCTTGAGATGGCAGCCTTTGAAAATTAAATCAGACTTGAATTTCACCATAGTCTTCATCATTATCCCCTCATTTTGCAGGCAGCTGTTCTGTAAAACTGCATCCAAAGTGGTTCACAACTCACCAAATTAAGAGCAGTAACAGTGAGAGAAGTAGAACTGAAGGGAATTTTAAAAATAGTCCAGTCAACATGTCAATAGGATTTACCATCTATTTGTTAAAAGCACTTGTCCAAGATTAAATATAGCAATATAGGTATATATTGTCTTCGCTTAGCAAATGCCTCATTTAGTGACTATTCAAAGCAACAGCGTTGCTAAAAAACAACTTGGCAACCAGTCCTTGCATTTATAACTTTTGGAGTATTACTCTGTCTTATTTTCACTTGCTTATTTACCTCACACCAAGAGAAGTAAGAAAACAACAACAGTTTAGCTAATGGAAGTAGCAAGAAACAAAAGAAAACCGAACTAAAATTTGCTTAACAACCTACTTGCTGTTTTAGTTGCTTAAAGAGGATGACCTGTAAAAAGGGAAAGACAGTCTAGATTTGAATTTGACTTTTGGTGATGGCATCCAGAATGGGCCAACTTGTCCCGGCCAACTTGCCGCAGGACAATTCAACAGTTCAATTTAATTATTTAAAATATTTTTAAAAATATTTTAATTTCTGTCATTCGTATTTCATTTTGTCCCTCCTTTTGCAATCTTTCTTTAATGATTCTATTCTGCCATTTCTTCAATATTAGTGTAACTGTTACCCTGCAGTGAATTATCCCACATTGAGTTGGCCATGGCAAATTGGCCTAAACCCGATGGCATCTACACTGATTTTTTGACAGTTTTATAGAAATGGTATATAATTTTCTAGTGTAGCCAACAGTCCCAGAATTCTCAGGTGATATCTTAATATTAAAAGAACCAACAGTGATTACCTTAAGAATTAAATCAACACTAGCTAGGTGCTGTTGCCTACTAATTCAGTTCCTCTAGTGGGAAGCAGTTAAGTCCAGTCCCTGGATAACTAATTTTATGCACTAAAACCACTCTCTCATTCAATCAATCCATGTAATTCTGACAAAGAATTTCAAAGCCTCCTAAGAAAATAGATTTTTTTCTCATGATTCCATTTACCTCTTGCACCAAGCTATTTCCCCCCCCCCTTTGGTCTTTTAATGACCCTGTAATCCTTTGCATTGGGGTGGAGTCGGGGCAACTGAATGGAGCTGAGTGTTTATTATTTTTATTGTTATGTCCTTATAAGGACATCCGCCGGGGATTGGCTAATCCTCCGGCGGGAAATTCAAAATGCTGTCTCTGGGCGGTGCGACTTGCCAGGAGCGCTTAAAAGGAGAGCTCCGGCAGTGCAGCCGCCAGTCTTGTTCTCACTCAATAAAAGTGCTGAATGGACCACGCTGGTCGCGTCTTCTTTTCCTGTGCCTGATCTAACAATTATTATTATTATTAATCATATTTCTATGCCGCCCACTCTCCGAGGACTCTGGGCGGCTTACAACAATCGACAGTATACTAAATAGCATATTGTCCCCAACAATCTGGGTCCTCTACTACTAAATCACTGGTTTACTGGCCGGATGCCCTTCCTGTTGCCAATGCAGGGTTCGCAGCTGATATTTACTCATTGTGCCCAGAGAGAGAAATACCTGCTGCTACCTAGGATCAAACTCACAGCCTCCTGATTGTGAGAGCTCCACCTCTAGGCCACTGCACCACTCTCTTGCCCCATGAAAAGATAGGATTTTATACCCAGAAAGTAATTAAAATCTGCTTTTCTTTCACAGGCTGTATTAATAAATGAACAAAATATCAATTTTAAGCCAAATTCAAGCTTCAATTGACTTAGAAGTTCTCCCTCTGCAGCAGTTTTGGAGGTGAAATACATACAAAGCTCTTTTGAAACCTAGGGTTGCCCCATGTCAAGAGTGACATAAAAACTACAGGTCATGTCCAGATCATTGCCAATTTTTCAGAGACTTTTGTCTTCGGCTGATTAATCCTCTCTTATGTAAATTTTCAAGGAGGTACAGCAAGTATTTGTTCCACTCTTTACTAGATGATCAGGATAATTTTACTTCTCTAAATATAGCAAAGTTTTGTTTCATTATGCGTAAACTCTAAACAGATGGTAAGTAATAGTTAATGATGTAGGTTTTTTTTTTAATTATGTACGGCCAATGATTACACTAAGTATCAGAGACATCAGATTGACAGATTGTCCCCATAAATTGGTATTTTATTGGTTATTTTTAGTTCTTTAGCCTTTTAGCATTAGAGCCATCCTTTTGTGTTTTACAATCTACTTTCACACCTCTTGCAGTTAGAGTGTCAATATTATACTGTACATAGATTCACTTATAGAAGTTAGTAAGATAATGATTTTATGCTTTCTGTTAGCTACCTTAATTGTTTTAGTTCTTATTCTATAGATGACATTTAGTTCTTGTTTTATAGATGACATTTAGTTCTTATTCTATAGATGACATTTAGTTCTTATTCTATAGAATAGTATGTCTTTAGTATGTCTATACTGTGTCATACTCATTCTTATTTATTTATTTATTTATTTATTTATTTATTTATTTATTTATTTATTTATTTATTTATTTATTTATTGGTTCGATTTATATGCTGCCCTTCTCCGGAGACTCAGGGCGGCTTACAATGCGTTAAGCAACAGCCTTCATACTTTTGTATATACCTGCTTAGTAGGGCTTTCGGCCCCCCCTAAGCGGTGTTCTTTTTTTATACAAAGTCAGCTTATTGCCCCCACAAACCGGGCAATTCTTGTCTTCATAACAGATTAACAGAGTCGGAAGGGAACTTGTAGGTCATCTAGTCCAACCCCCCTCCCCCACCCAAGCAGGAGAGCCTACACCATTTCTGAAGGATGGCAGTCCAGTTTCTTCTTGAAAGCTTCCAGTGATGAAGCTCCCACAACTTCTGAAGGCAACTTCTGTTCCATTGGCTGATTGTTCTCACCGTCAGAAAATTTCTTCTTATTCTAGGTTGAATCCAGGGGTGAAATCTACTTACATTCCTTACCGGTTTGGAAGCACAAGCGCCGCGAATGCGCATGCGCAGAAGGTAAAAAACACATTACTTCCTGGTTAAAACCAGGAAGTAATGACATCCGGGCGGGTTAGGTTTAGGTTTAGGTTTATTTGATTTGTATACCGCCCTACTCCCGAAGGACTCAGGGCGGTGAACAGCCAACAATAAAATACATAAATACAAAAAATTTAAAAACCAGATAAAATCAAATTAAATCATTTTGGCCCAGACAGATTAAAACACCCCAATAATTTAAAAACAGATTAAAATTTACATATTTAAAAAGGGAAGAAATTAGGCCAAGCCCGCCTGATGGAATAAAAAGGTCTTCACAGCACGGCGGAAGGAGCGCAGATCCGGGATCCTCCGTCTCTCCGGGGGGAGCTCATTCCAGATGGTAGGTGCCCCCACAGAGAAGGCTCTCCCCCTAGGGGCCGCCAGTCGACCCTGTTTGGCTGACGGCACCCGGAGGAGTCCCTCTCTATGAGAGCGTACTGGCCGGTGGGAGGCTATTGGTGGTAGTAGGCGGTCCCGTAAATAACCAGGTCCTAAGCCATGGAGCACTTTAAAGGTGGTAACCAAAACCTTGAAGCGCACCCGGAAGACCACCGGGAGCCAGTGCAGCTCGCGCAGGAGAGGTGTTACATGGGAGCGCCATGTCGCTCCCATTACCACCCGCGCGGCTGCACTCTGTGCCAGTTGGAGCCTCCGGGTGCTCCTCAAGGGGAGCCCCATTTAGAGAGCATTACAATAGTCCAGACAGGAGGTGACGAGGGCATGAGTGACCGTGCGTAACGAGGTGGGCGGAGCTTTGCTCTGCCATCGCTACCGGATCACTGAACCACCAGCCAGGATCTCTACCGAACTGGGCGATCCAGCCCGATCTGGGAGCATTTCACCCCTGATTGAATCTGTCCTTGTTCAGTTTCCATCCATTATTCCTTGTCTGGCCTTCAGGTGCTTTGGAAAATACCTTGACCCCTTCCTCTCTGTGGCAGCCCCTCAAATATTGGAACACTATCATGTCTCCCCTGGTCCTTCTCTTCACTAGACAATTCATGCCCAGTTCCTGGAACCGTTCATCGTATGTTTTAGCCTCCAGTCCCCCAATCATCCTGGTTGCTCTTTTCTGCACTCATAATTACAGTCTTACAATATCAATGGTATTAGTATAACGAATTCATAATTTATGCTGGTAATTTGATTTTCCATACTACATAGATGAGACTATTATCACTATAGAGGTAGTTCTCAACTTATGACCGCAACTGAGCTCGAAATTTCTGCTGCTAAGCAAGACAGTTATTGAATTCTGCACTATTTTACTACCCTTCTTGTTCCATTGTTAAGTGAATCAGGGCAGTTGTTAAATAAGTAACACAGTTGTTAAGTGAATCTGGCTCTTCCATTGTCTGCTTGTCAAAAAGTCACAAAAGGTGGCCAAATGACCCCTGGACACTGCAACCATCATAAGTACATGCCAGTTGCCAAGTGTCTGAATTTTGATCACATGACCATGGGAACGCTGAAATCAGGGGCGAAATCCAGCAGGTTCTGACAGGTTCTGGAGAACCGGTACTGGAAATTTTGACTAGTTCGGAGAACCGGTAAATACCACCTCTGGCTGGCCCCAGAATGGGTTGGGAATGGAGATTTTGCAATATCCTTCTGCTGGAGTGGGGTAGGAATGGAGATTTTGTAGTATCCTTCCCCTGCCACACCCACTAAGCCACACCCATGAAGCCACAGCCACGAAGCCACACCACACCCACGAAGCCATGCCCACAGAACTGGTAGTAAAAAAAATTGGATTTCACCACTGGCTGCAATGGCTGTAAATATGAAAATCCCTTTTTTCAAGGTCATGGTAACCTTGAATGGTCATTAAACAAATGGTTGTAAATCAAGGACTACCCATAGGATGGCTGCAGTTTCATCACTGAACATTAATGTTGTTCACTAGCCAAAATAAAGACAATATTACTACTAATACCTATCTGGGAAGTAAAGAAGAAAAAATAAATAAAACCTAACACAGGAATAAAAATACACAACCTAAAGGCCTTCCAAAAATAAGGGGGAAGGGGAAAGATATGCAGGATTTTGGGAGAAAAGAGAGGCATAAAGTTTACAATTGCTCTACTGATCTGGAACAATGATTTAGCTACTGAAGCAGGACTCAGGAGGTACAGGTTGAAGTCTCTCTTTAGGCACTGAATGTCTTAGATGAGTTGGTCTTGCTCAGATCAATCTATCTCATATACAGATAATCTGGAAATCTCCATGTAAGCACATTTTGAACTCCTGGAGAGCAGGACATGAATTTAACAAATAATAATGCTACCCTGTTTCCCCCATAATAAGACATCCCCTGATAATAAGCCCAATTGGGCTTTTGAGCGCATGGCAATAAGGCCAAGCGCTTATTTCAGGGTTCAGAAAACTATAAGACAGGGTTTTATTTTTCAGGGAAACACTCAGGGGTGAAATCCAGCAGGTTCTGACAGGTTCTGGAGAATCAGTAGTGAAAATTTTGAGTAGTTCGGAGAACTGGCAAATACCACCTCTGGCTGGCCCCAGAGTGTGGTGGGAATGGAGATTTTGCAATATCCTTCCCCCAGGAGTGGGGAGGGAATGGAGATTTTGCAGTATCCTTCCCCTGCCACGCCCACCAAGCCAACCACACCATGCCCACCAAGCCATGCCTACAGAACAGGTAGTAAATAAATTTGGATTTCACTACTGGAAACATGGTAGTAAATGTTATGAAGGACAGCTGACTGCATTTATAGCTAAATTTTATACACAAAGAACTATAATGACCATGATGGAATGGTAAGAGTTGGGTATAACACATCCAGATGGGGAAAAGTTAATCTGCTTCATGACCACGTCATATGTGGTCATGGAGATCGCATATGTGGTCATAATTGTGAGGAATTAGGCTCACCTAACTAACAGATTTTGTCATCCCTTGTGAATGCCCCATTGGATAGAAGCATTTGCAGGAGAAGGTTGAAAAAAGTGAATGAAAAGAGAAACTGGATTAACATAAAGAGTGTTTATTTGCCACTTCTCAAGAAAAAAAAAATTGATATAGTTGACGTGTCTTGCTGAATCTGTAAAGGATATGATGAGTAGCACTGGGGAAAATCTAATCAAAGTTAAACATTTTTTATTGATTTCAATATGAAAAATGTAAGCAGGCAGCAAAATCTTTTCTGCATTTCATCTTTATCCTTTTATACAAGATTTTTTCATTATCTCAGCCAATACGTTAGCAGTGTGATATTTATACTGATATGGCTACAGTCTATTCAAATTATATTACACCTCCTAATAAAATCTGTCCCATTTGATAATTAGAGGTATTTCTAGAAAGGTTTTAGCACCAGTTGGAAGAATGTTACATTGAACACATGTAGACAAATTTCTTTTCAGTCATTCAGTCCTGGAAGATTTTCCCTGAGACTGAGAAAGAAGAAATACAGCTGTTGAGAAAATAATGAAGTAACAATTGAAATCATTTCCCAACAGTATTATTAGGGTGTTTATTAGAATTGTAACTTTTTTAAATCTTTGTCCTTCATGTGGCATGACCAGAGCCACACACCCAAAATGGACCAGTTCTGGATGAAGAAATGGTGCTCTGTCCTACACATTGGCAATAAAAATAAGAATACCTAATACAAGTTGGAAGGAAATGACGTTGTAGTTGACCCCCCACTCTGTCAAGGACCTAGGAGTATTCATCTCAAATAATAGAAGCCCCAGAGCCCACTGTAACAGCATTGCCAAAAAGTCATTAAGAGTTGTTAACCAAATTTTGCTAAGCTTCTTCTCCGGTAACATAACTAGGGCATACAAAACCTTTGCCAGACCAATTCTCGAATACAGCTCATCTGCCTGGAATCCACACTGTATATCAGACATTAATACGATTGAGTGAGTCCAGAGGTACTTCACAAGAAGAGTACTCCACTCCTCTACTCATAATAGAATTCCGTATGCCACCAGACTTGAAATTTTGGGCTTGGACAATCTGGAACTGCACCGCCTGCGGTATGATTTAAGCACAGTACACAAAATTATCTGTTACAATGTCTTATCTGTCAACGACTTCTTCTGCTTCAACCTCAATAATACACAGGCAAACACAAACTCGAGGTAAACCGCTCCAAACTCGATTGCAGAAAATACGACTTCGGCAACAGAGTGGTCAACGCCTGGAATGCTCTACCCGACTCCGTTGTTACATCCTCAAACCCTCACAGCTTCAACCTCAAACTGTCTACCGTAGACTTCACCCCATTCCTAAGAGGTCCGTAAAGGGGACATGCATAAGCGCAGCAGCGTGCCTACCGTCCCTGTCCTACTGTCCCCATTTATTTGTATTCATTTCTTTCATGCATATCCATATTTATACCTGCTATCTTGTACATCTTTGACAAACTAATAAATACAAATACAAATAGAGTAAAAAATAAGGATGAGAAGCAAACAGAGTACCCTTCACCATGTCAAATTACTAAATAAAGGCAAGGGAAAGGGATGTGAGAGTTGAACCTTCAGGTTATTGCATATAATAATTACATAATATATATAATATAATAATAATAATGACTGGATTGCTAGATCCTTCAGTAGCTGTTCTCCTTTGTTCCTCAGGCTTTCCCCCTCCTCCCCAGTAAACCCACTTATCTATCTAAGTATTATTCTTGACACATCTGGTCCTAATCCCTGAAGGCTGGTTGAATTTCTAGATTTAATGTTCTGCCTAGATGAAGCATCAATAGGAAAAAACAGATCCCACTGCCCCAAATCAGATGTAATTTAATAGGAGTGCTCCCTATTATATATTTAATAATATTTCCCTTCCTAATGAAAAATTAACAGTGACTCTTGGAGGAGAACCAGGGGTCACAACAAGGTTTTTTTAGCCTGAGTGTACAAAGTTCTACAATTTATATCATGCCTAATGCAAGTTTTTAAGTGGGACAGCCTTTAATACTGACCTCTCTATCTTTTTATCTGTGCAAATCAGAATGACAACTACTGCATACTAGAAAATCTATACATGATGTTAGCCCTTTCAGACTTGGTGGAAATAACTCTCAGTCATTATTTTATGATGTATAGATAGCAAGTATAGTTTTAGACATAGCAGAGACTCACAGGGCTACAGAAGGCCAGGTGTCTCTTCTGAGATGGACCAAGAGCACAAGCTCAGTTAATTGAACTCACGGGACGTGTGCAGTCCAGATGTCTGAGGCAGATGTTCTCATGTTCTGTCTCATGTATAACCTCAATATATAACTAGATCCCTTCGTGAAGTGTTAATTGGTATAGATAAAAACATAGACAGGCGCACATTGGTGTTATCCCTAAAACGCTTCTTAATCATGATAGGAGAATTAAGGGCACTGTTTTTTGCTAATGCTCTAATCTTCATCTGTCGCTCCATGGGAAGCAAGGTCTTGTCAGAATGCAAACTAATGTAAAAATGCAGAAGGGGTTCTGGCTCGTTAAACTCAGGATGCTTCAGTGAGAATTATCCAATTAACCTGCCCCCCCCACCCCATGCAACCTCACCCCTGCATCTCCTGTACACCGGGAACTCTATCAGCAAAACCAATATAAACTAACTCTCTTCAAATGAATATCAAATTAGGTAATCATAACGCGCAATGCACATCCCCGTAGGATGCTCTCCGTTGGGTACTGTCAGCGGGCTGATGGGGAAAAAAAGAAAGAAAGAAAGAAAGAAAATACACTAGCTTAAAAAAGCTACAAACTCCTTGCAGCAGCTGAGGCCGTGAACCACGTATTTTATGTATTTATTTATTTATTTATTTTGTCGAGTACATATTAGATAATATATATGTAAGTATAAGCATGAATTGAATACATAAAATGAATACAATTAAAGGGAACATTAGGACAGGGATGGTAGGCACGCTGGTGCTCTTATGCACGCCCCTTACAGACCTCTTAGGAAAGGGGTGAGGTCAACAGTAGACAGTCTTAGGTTTAAAGTTTGGGGTTTGGGGAAGAAACTACAGAGTCAGGTAGTGCATTCCAGACTTATTTTGTACTGTATATGTGGCCTGTGCTGAATGCTGGTTTGATTCTTGTCCCCTAGATAGGAGTCAAAGTTCACGGGGCTGCCTCTGAACAACCAAACCTCTCGAGGTTGTACTCGTTCTCCAGAGGGGTTCTTATCTGTATCCCAGTGGTGGGTTTCACATATTCTTACCACCAGTTTGTGGGCACGCTCGGAAGGCTGGGCGCCGCATGCACGCGTGCTCGCTTTGCGTGCACACATGCCTTCCGCACATGTGCCCAGCCTTCCGTACATGTGCTTTGCTCACGTACACACCTTTCGTGCATGCACCTGGCCTCAAAAACATGGCTAAATAGGATGGCATTATGTCCAGGCGGGTGAGCAGGCCCACCGGCAGTCGTCGCTAGCAGTTCACCCGAACTGGTCCGAACCGGCTGAATACCACCTCTGCTGTACCCCCATACCTGCTGCCAGATTATCTCCATCTGCCTCCTCCTTGCTCTCTTGAGGATTTGAAGAAGATAGGGAGGAAAGAGAAGCTGAGATGGAGGAACCAGACTGCATGGTTTGTTAGCATTAGCCCCATAGTCAAGTTGAAAGTTGAAAAGAAAAAGAAAGAAGGGCACGTGTAATACCTCTGATCTGTGAGCTCCACTGGATGCCAATTTGCTTCCAGGTCCAGTTCAAAGTGTTGGTTGTGGAGTATTAAGCCCTAAATGACACGGGATCAGGCTCTCTATTGAACTGCTTTCATCCCGTTACATCAGCCTATCCCACCTGGTCAGCAGGGAAGGTATGTTGGAGACCCCATCAGTTAAAGAATTCCTATTGGCGGGGTCTAGGAAGAGAGCCTTCTCTGCTGTTGCCACCATTCAGGAGCAGTGGTGTTGAGTTGCCCCCATTTAAGAGCCCTGGTGACACTGTTAAGAGAATAATGCTTCATTTTAAACATTTGGACAGAACAGGATTCCCTGTTGCAAAAATATGAATCATCACTAGAGGGCTACTGAGTGTTAGGGTTTTTTTTAGCTCCTCACTGCCATCTACTGATGGCCTATATTTTGCAGTCCAAGTAATGGCAACCAGAGAAGAAAGCACGGAGTTCATGGTTAAGTCTCCAAAATCCTTCATGTATCTTCCAACATTAAAGTTCCTGATGAGTTTAAATTGGTAAATTGAATACTTTAGCAACTTTTTGTTTTGTTTTGAACTGCAAACGAACATTTCTGGATTCTTTAATCCATGGAATAAAAACTCTCCCTATTTAAATATAGTCCGGCCTGATTCTTAGAGACTTCATTGACACAGCCACAGTTTTCTTGGAAATTAATTGGGATTACTTTGGCATTGCTTTTTCCAGGGAAAATGTTCTTTTACGTGACTTCTATTTCAAAGGTCTACAACCAGTATTTTTCTAGGCAGGATTTCATTGCCCAGGCCAGATCAGCCAAGAGCTGTTTTCTCCCGAGAACTTGTTTCTCCTTAGAATCTGAAATGCCACATTTGTTTTCTAGTGCAATGTTTCTCTTTTTCATAAATCTGCCTGTTGATTTGGCATTTCTTTTGTTAATTAAATCCACCTCTCAATAATGGAGAGGGAGGGAGGGAGGGAGGGAGGGAGGGAGGGAGAGAAAGGGAGAGGGAGAGAGAGAGAGAGAGAGAGAGAGATGGAGATTGTTCTGCCCCAGCTCCGGATTCCCGAGGATATAGACACACACCAATGGTCCTTATCAAATTTATTAAGTAGCAAGAATAAACCAAAGTCCGGCAAAGGTTGGCAACCAGCCCAGAAAGCAAGATAAGATTTTTCCAAAAATGCTCTGATGATAATTACAAGTTGTTTCCAGCAAGAAACTTACTAACCGCATGCGACTTAAATAGGCTAAGGGAGTGGCCAATTATCCTCAAGCCTTACTCTCGAGGAGACCTCCTCCTCCTGAGTAGCCACTCCTGCCTTTTGGCAGCCCTGCGTGCTCGAGCATTGAGAAGAGGCTCTTCCACTACGCTCCCTCCACTTGAAGAAGTCTCTGGAGGTTCTGAAGGCCCTGGCTGAGTCTCTGCCTCTGGCACCACATCCTCTTCAGCCTCCTCGCTATCCAACGCGAGCGCCGGCTGCGCAGGCTGCTGGCGCGACACCACACCAGCCTCCTCGTCGTCAGGATCAGTCACGATCCGCGCAGACCGCTGGCGGGCCACAACAGAGATGTAGGAAATTATTTTACTTGGCACCAAGGGAAAATTGCAGAATTTCTCAAAGCTCCAAGCTCACATATCCAGAGTTTCCATTTATATAGATACTGGATATGTTCATTCATTAGCATATTAATATATGTGAACGCACGTAGCTCACCAACGCAACGTCAAGGGTATCCTCACATTTGTAATGACATCCCCTTTTAAAAAGCCCTTCACACATAATATAATAAACAGACTTACTCAAAACCAATTTGAAATCAATTCTAGACCCTCTTGTGGTTAAGTCTTTTGCAAAGCACCTTAGGTTAAGTGGAATTCATTTCTACGCTGATTTGCTCAAAATGAAATCATTATGGGCTAATATCTTTTCTTACTTCCATGCTCCAAATATGGCTACAATTCTTCTTTTTAAAACCTTAAGCTAAACCTTGCTTGTAGGGGACTGCAGCGGATGACCAATATACTGTACATGCTTACATCATTTAGTTATTGTTATTTCTTTATTAGACAAATTTTTATCCCCCATCATAAGAACATAAACCAATAATTTCCAATCTCCAGGCCACACAGTGTTGTCCCCTGTTTGCTGACATGGAACAGTTAGCATTTTTACTAAGTCGGTTTCTGCAACTCTAAATAGCTCAATGAGCTTTTTATTGGCATCTAGTGCTTTTCTCTTTGATGTCTGATTTATTGCCTCCCATACTTCACTTCAAGTAGAGCTGAGTTCTCCTATGTTGTCTTTCTCTGCATATGTTTCTGCCATAATCCTGTTTGTAAAGGGTTTTAGTACTTCTTTCATTTATTGTATTTGCATATATTAGATTTCCTTCCATTATTATCGTCAAGTACTTCTATGTACTTGACAACAACAGGGGATGTGGTGGCTCAGCGGCTAAGACGCTGAGCTTGTTGATCGAAAGGTCGGCAGTTCAGCGGTTCGAATCCCTAGTGCCGCGTAATGGGGTGAGCTCCTGTTACTTGTCCCAGCTTCTGCCAACCTAGCAGTTCGAAAGCACGTAAAAAATGCAAGTAGAAAAATAGGGGCCACCTTTGGTGGGAAGGTAACAGCGTTCTGTGCACCTTTGGCATTTAGTCATGCCGGCCACATGACCACAGAGATGTCTTCGGACAGCGCTGGCTCTTTGGCTTTGAAACGGAGATGAACACCGCCCCCTAGAGTCGGGAACATATGTGCGAGGGGAACCTTTACTTTTACTTCTATGTAGCTCTACGTTTTTCTGAGATTACTCTGACCTTTTTTTTTTTTTTAAAACCAACCTTTTCCTTTATTGTTATTTTCTTGTATTATTGACCTTTTTGAATGAGATATTTTTCTTTAGCTTTTTATTTCTTGATGTTGAATGTTTGTGTTCAGTTATCGGATGTCTTTCTTTTCTTTTTTCTAAAATTTGATTTATATGCCACCCTTCTTCGGAGACTCAGGGCTGCTTACAATGCGTTAAGCAATAGCCTTCATACTTTTGTATATTTATACAAAGTCAGCTTATTGCCCCCACAAACTGGATCCTCAATTTACCTACCTTAGAAAGGATGGAAGGCTGATTCAACCTTGAGCCTGGTGAGATTCGAATTTACAGTAATTGCAGACAGCTGGTGTTAATCACAATGCTATCAATCTGCTGAGCCACCAGGCTCATCTTCTGGTTTTTCTTGGGTTTATGATAGCTTCTTCTGAAAACCATTTAGATCTTTTCTTCATTGAAATTTCGGAACTATATTTTACTTTGCTTTGTTACAGTGATTATTACTCTTTCTCAAACTTCTTGGGTCCTTGAATTCTGTTTGCTGTCAGGTAGTTAATTTGATTCAAATATTTGCATCCAATGATATATTTCACTGATGGTGCTTGAAGCAGGTGTTTAACAATTGATATTTTTGTTTTGCAACATTTATTTTTGCAAAATTCTTTTAACCTATCTCCTTCATCATTACATTTATCCAATTTGTCTCTTCTTGCAATTTCAATTTCCTCTATTTCTCCAACTCGAGCATTAAAATCACTCATTAGCACTATTATGTTTTTTTCTAAATATAATGTTTTTCATCTCTTGCAGTATTTATCTGTCTTCTTTAAATATCATTCCATTTCTATATCTTTATGTGGACTGAGTTGCATATTACATAATCATCTAATAGATCACATAATATAAAACAGCCCATTTTGATCCATTTTAATTCATTTATTCCTAAAAATATCTAATGTATAATGTTCTGTTTACATATCACTAATTGTACATTTTCCTTGGTTTGTATTTTCAAATCCCATGTTTCAACTGAAGGTGTTTTCTGTAAAATAAGCATATCTTATTTTACAAAAATAAAATAAAGAAACATCCTCTTTCAATGCTGATAATCCCAGATGTCCTTGTAGATTTAACCTGGCTACATCATAATTTCCACATCTAATTTTGAAAAACCTGTATTTTAGAACAGAATTCTTTAATACCTTCCTTCTTTGAACCTGTGTTAGCAATAGCAATAGCACTTAGACTTATATACCAGTTTACTGTGCTTTACAGCCCTCTCTAAGTGGTCTACAGAGTCAGCAAATTGCCCCCAACAATTTGGGTCCCCATTTTACCCACCTCGGAAGGATGGAAGGCTGAGTCAACCTTGAGCCTGGTGAGATTTGAACTGCCAAATTGCAGTCATCAGAAGTAGCCTGCAGTACTGCACTCTAACCACCGTACCACTGTGGCTCATGAGGTGGATAAACTTCAGTAATGTTGCTATTTTTGGGTCATCTATGAATTCTGAATGTGCCATTTATCAAACCAAGCCAAGCATAACCTTTGGAAGGCCTGTTTGAGTATCATCACCACACTTTCCATGGCAAAATCTTTTCCTTTGTGTCAAATTTCCCTGCAGTCTGGGCTATCCCCAGTTAATCCAAGTGATGAGAATCCAACAGTTCCAGAGGTGGTATTCAGCCGGTTTGGATTGGTTCGGGTGAATCCGTAGTAGCAAAAGGGGTGGATTCCACTTACTTTTACTACTGGTTCGCAATGGGAGTGCACGCATGTGCAGATCACCCATCATGATGTCGTGGCGGGTGGGCGGAGCCTCCCACTGGTTTTACTACCAGTTCTATAGAACCGGACTGAACCGGGAGCAACCCACCACTGAGTGGCGACTTATCCCATCCTATATCGCTGTGCTTTTGACGCCACACACATGCATGGGTGTCGTGTTTTGTGATGCTGCACACATGCGCAGACAGCACACGCTCACATTTCTGGTGCTGGGCGAATCGGTTGCTCCAGTATGTGACACCCACCTTGGAACAGTTCATCTTAGTAATTTATTAGAAGGAAAGTTAAGATTAACTCAAACATTTCCACAGGAATCCCAGCTTTCAAATGAAACATCTATTTTTAGGCAATTAGAATTGCAAAACTTCTGTCTGTTTTGTCCTACTTGCTCTGTGTAGAGGGTTAGAAGCTAGTCTCTCTTGTCAAGGCAGGGCAGTCTGCATTTGCTGCTTTGATCAGAATAATCCCAATTAATGCAAGAAGAAAGTCTCACACCGTGGACCCAATAGCATCTTCAGATCTTTGGCAGTCTTTTCCTGAATTAAAAGTGCTTCTTTTCCAAGCATGATTCTCTCAGAGTTTAGCAAGATACCGTATTAATATATAGTGTTATATTAAAATGAAAGATTTAGTGGTACAAGAATTCCACATTGAACTGTTTCCCATTTAGGGCCTATGTATCTCAGTGTGCGACGGGACGGTGTGCTTGTGAGTCTTTTTTCTGAAAATGTCATAGTGCTCCAAAGAAGCAGAAGCTCTCTTTGCTGACAATAGTTGGTTACATCATGGTTGCTTTAAACTTTCTCTGTCTGAGAACCAACTCTTCCAAGTAGATTATGTAATCATTGGCTCATTGTGGTCCATCTAAGTGTGCTTATATCCAAGACATCCAATTGGATGTACTTCGTTTATATTTTGGCAGTTTCAGTTTTTCCTTGGCTCACAATTCTCACATCCATCTTCCGATTTTGTACAGCCTGTAAAGTGAGAAATTCTGCTTTCAGTTACCAGATTTCCTTGTGGCTTCTAGCCATGTCCTCACTTCTAAATCTACTGCTGGAAGTTCTTCATTCTGTCCTAGTAATTAGATGAATGCCTTTTAACTTGAGATGGGAGTTGGGGGTCTCTCTCTCTCTCCCTCCCTCCCTCCCTCCCTCCCTCTCTCTTTCTGTCTCTCTCTCTCTTTCTGTCTGTCTCTGTCTTTCTCTGCCTCTGCCTCTGTCTCTCTGTCTGTCTCTGCCTGTCTCTGTCTCTGTCTCTGTCTGTCTGTCTCTGTCTGTCTGTCTCTGTCTCTGTCTATCTCTCTCTCTGCCTCTGCCTCTGCCTCTGCCTCTGCCTCTCTGTCTCTGTCTCTGTCTCTGCCTGTCTCTGTCTCTGTCTCTGTCTGTCTGTCTCTGTCTGTCTGTCTCTGTCTCTGTCTATCTCTCTCTCTGCCTCTGCCTCGGCCTCTCTGTCTCTGTCTCTGTCTCTGTCTGTCTGTCTGTCTGTCTCTCTGCCTCTGCCTCTGCCTCTGCCTCTGCCTCTGTCTCTGCCTGTCTCTGTCTCTGTCTCTGTCTCTGTCTCTGTCTCTGTCTCTGTCTCTGTCTCTGTCTCTGTCTGTCTGTCTCTGTCTGTCTGTCTGTCTCTGTCTGTCTGTCTCTGTCTCTGTCTCTCTCTCTGCCTCTGCCTCTGCCTCTGCCTCTCTGTCCTTGTCTCTGTCTCTGTCTGTCTGTCTCTCTGCCTCTGCCTCTGCCTCTGCCTCTGCCTCTGTCTCTGTCTCTGTCTCTGTCTCTGTCTCTGTCTCTGTCTCTGTCTGTCTGTCTGTCTGTCTGTCTGTCTGTCTCTCTCTCTCTCTCTCTCTCTCTCTCTCTCTCTCTCTCCCTCTCTCTCCATACAGTTTTCTTGGCTACAGTATAGTGTTTTTTCTCCTTGTGTTATTTAAGAATTCCTTTTTCTAAGTGAGTTGGTTTCCATCATGTGCGCTTGGTTCCACCTATCATCTCTCCTGTTGTGTTTTATCCTTAGCTTTACACACGTACAAACACGTGATTGTCAGGGTAACCCTTATAGGATTCCATGATTTTCTCAGCATTGGTTTCAGAGTCACAGAAGTTACTGAACCATCCCACCATGCTAAGCTGGTACTTTCCGGGAAGTGTAGTACTGAGGACCTAGGTCAGCCTCTGATCAAGTCATGCACCTTATTCAATGCAGTAGTTCTGATTGGATCAAGGGCTGCCATTTTGAAGAATGAAAAGTCTCTACCATCCGTGAGCACAAACTAACATCAGAAGACATCCATTAATCTAATGACACATGGATAGGTTCAGCCATAATTTCAGCTAGGAAAGTGTGAACATCCTAGCAAAACTAACTCCAAAAACTTTAGGGAGTTCCTGGAAGCTTGACATTCAGACAACAATAGGCAATTCTGTTGTGTGGAAGGCGTTGCAGTTTCACTACTCAGATCTTAGTGATATGGTTCACTTCATTCACTTAAATAAAAGTTTAAGTGCATAGTTAGGAAACACTCACAGAACAATACTATCATCTATGACCAAAAAAAAAAAAATCCACAGCTTAAGTGCCAGGGGTAAATTAGTTCTCCAAAGCTTTTGATGCAACTTGTAGAGACTTCCAAAATGTGTCATCATATTGCCATTTTCAGCCTGATAGGATGGAAATGCTGACTACATCATAACAGAACCAATATATTAACGATTTAAATGTAAAATAAAATCAAATAAAAATTTTTTTTGAGCCAGCCACTACTTTCTGAAAGGAAAATTCCAGCAAGCCACTCCAAATCCATGTGAAGCCCATCATATAGAAAAAAAAGTGAGCCATACCTACTCAAACAGAAATCCCCCTAGTACGTGATGGACTATCAACCTAGTGAGTAAAATACCAGAGCCTGTTTGGCTAGAGGAATTTAAGAACAGATTTGTTATGAGAAGCTGCATCTCTACATGCCTAGGTGACAGGAACAACCCCCCTTGAAGTTATTAGAATTTATTTCTGATTAGACATTCATAGGCTCAAGGGCTTGGGACACCTAGAAAATACAGGTGAGGCTTTGATCATACATTCATAGCTGCCCTCCTGATATTTTTACTCCCTTGCAGATACCTACCATAGGTAGCAAAGGTGGTATTCAGCAGGTTCTGACCAGTTCTGGAGAACCGGTAGCGGAAATTTTGAGTAGTTTGGAGAACTGATAAATACCACCTCTGACTGGCCCTGCCCTCATCTATTCTCTGTCTCCTGAGTCCCAACTGATAGTGAGAAATAGGGGATTTTGCAGTATCTTTTCCCTGCCATGTCCACCAAGCTGCATCCATGCCCACCAAGCCACGCCCACAGAGCCGGTAGTAAAAAATGTTGAATCCTACCACTGCTAGGTAAGTGTGTTTCTATATCATTTTAATGCATAAGCAACTCCCTTCTATAAATGGATAACAAAATAGTTGCAGAAACTGGTACATCGATGAAAAAAAGGACTAGGGGTGAGATGATAGCAGTCTTCCAATATTTGAGAGGCTATCACAAAGAAGAGGGGGTTAACCTCTTCTCCGAATCCCCTGAAGAAAGATTAAGAAGCAATGGATGGAAACTAATGAAGGAGAGAACCAACCTAGAAATAAGGAGAAATTTCCTGACAGTGAGAGCAATTAATCAGTGGAACAGCTTGCCTTCAGAAGTTGTGAATGCTCCATCACTGAAGGTTTTCAAGAAGAGGTTGGGCAGCCATTTGTCCAGAATGGTATAGGGCAGTGATGGCGAAACTTTTAGGCACAGAGTGCCCAAACCAGAATGCGCGTGTGTGCGCGCACCATAGCACCGGAAACCTGATGACCAGCTGGCTGGTGCCCATGCATGTCTCAGAAACCCGATGACCAGCTGGCCGGCGTGCATTCGTGCCTCGGAAACCTGGCGACCAGTTGGCCAGCATGCATTTGCGCCTCGGAAACCCGATGACCAGCTGGCTGGCATGCATGCACGCCTCGGAAATCTGACGACCAGATGGCTGAGCTGGGGTGATGGCACGCGTGCCCACAAAGAGGGCTTTGTGTGCCACCTCTGGCACACGTGCCATAGGTTCGCCATCACGGGTATAGGATCTCTTGCTTGGCCAAGGGTTGGACTAGAAGATCTCCAAGGTCCCTTCCATCTCTATTATTCTGAATTCTGGATGAGCTAGGTCCATGATGGCAAACCTATGGCACATATGCTGGAAGTGGCACACAGAGCCATCTCTCCAGGCATGCCAGCCATCACCCGTTGCTCTTCCGGTTTCTGGTGCTCCTATGCGTGCACTCTGGGGAACTGCTCTTCCGGTTTCCGGTCTTCCCCCGCTGCATGCATGCTCCCGTTTCGGCACTTGGTGCCGAAAAGGTTTGCCAACTCTGAGCTAGGTGGTTCATACTTTAAGAGAGCCTGGATAGCTCTGTGGACAAGGCACTGTAATTTAACACCAGCTGTCTGCAATTAAATAAGTTCGAATCTTGCCAGGCTCAAGGTTGACTCAGCCTTCCATCCTTTCTAAGGTAGGTAAATTGAGGACCCAGTTTGTGGGGGCAATAAGCTGACTTTGTATAAAATATACAAAAGTATGAAGGCTATTGCTTAATGCATTGTAAATTGCCCTGAGTCTCCGGAGAAGGGCAGCATATAAATCAAATAAAAGAAAAAAGAAAAAGAAAAGAGTACATTCAACTGGGATGTAGAAATTTGTTTTGTAGGAAGCCCTTGCTTGATAGGATTCCTTCCTTTCTCAGTCTAGTTTTCCAACCCCATTTTCTTTGTATTTCTACTTTTCAACCCATCAAACATCCCCCACTCCCATGCTGGAATCTGATCTTGTTTGCCCTGCTATAAACACAGAGAAGGTCACTTCATTTTTATCTTTTCCACTGGGTAATTAACTAGAAGGGGAGTTTGTTTATATCAAGTCCCTGAGATTGTCCCCAATTTACAGGGCTTCTCTCAAATGTATATTTTCCCCATTTCAAAGAGTGTGGTTACCCCCTCCTCCTCTGTAGTATTTTTATTGTGGTCTTCAAGTAAAACAAGAGAAAACGAAGGCAAAGAAAATATGTAGTTACCAGAAACCCAGGAGACAAAAAAATATAGCCTCGAGCCACAGCTGGGATTTATTTTATTAGACATAATGTTAGGTTATCAACCAAAATACAGATTTCAGATGTTAAAAAAAATGTTAAATACTATTGATCCATTTAGAGACAACTCCCTTCCCTGATTTAATAACACTTTTAAAGGCATATTGGAACAGGCATTTAGTTAACAGAGTATATTTTTCTAAAGTCAGGGACATTCACTGTGATATAATTATGAAGACTAACAGATATAAAATGCATGAATTTGTAATATGTCAGGTTGTGTTATGTTTTGTTTGCATAACAATTATTCAATATATGAAGATGAAAATGTAAATAATAATAATAATGCTCTGGATCTTTAGAATTGAAACAGACAAGCACCTGCCACATAACACCCCAGATTTAATGATTGTTGATAAGAAAGACAAAACAACAACAACAACTGGATAATGGACATGGAAGTATCTGGAGACAGCAGAAGAGAAGAGAAAGAACTGGTGAAAATCACAAAATACAAAGACTTGCAAAGAGAAACAGAATGAGTACCGCAAAAGAAATCAAAGGTAATACCAATAGTAATAGATAGATAGATAGATAGATAGATAGATAGATAGATAGATAAATAAATAAACAAATAAACAAATAAACAAATAAACAAATAAACAAACAAACAAACAAACAAACAAACAAACAAACAAATAAATAAATAAATAAATAAATAAATAAATAAATAAATAATAGTCACCTGGGTACCATCCAGTGGTGGGTTGCCCCCGGTTTGGACAGGTTTGCAAGAACCGGTAGTAAAACCGGCGGCAGGCTCCGCCCACTGACCCGGACGTCATCATAGGGGATCTGCGCATGCACAGAAGCTTCTGAGCGTGCACAGAAGAACGCGCACACGTAAGCGAACTGAGCACACGCGCGGGAGCGTAATGCGAACCGGTAGTAAAGGTAAGTAGAACCCACCCCTGATACCATCCCAAAACATCTGGAGCACCATTTGAGCACCATCAGCATTGACAAAATCACCATCCGTGAATTGCAAAAGGCAGCTTTATTATGAACAGAATACATCCTGTGATGATTTTGTTCATACCAAAAAAAAAACCACAACTACTTATTCCATCGATAGATGGATAAAAATGTCAAATCCAATCTAAAACATCTGGCTGACTGAGCAACCAATCATAACAATTGACAAATTTCCCTTTTGCTTAAATATCCAGATTTGATTATTGCTCTAATGAAAAACTAATTTTAGCTTAAAACTTTTTGAAGAGTGCACTTCATGAATTTTCCTCTATCTTGTTATTTGGGGGCACATTTTTTTTAAAAAAATTATTCATCAAACAAAAGTTGCAATTTTGAACAAGCCAAAATGAAAAAAAATTAAAATGTGATTGGGTCGAGAGGCAAGTTAGTGTACTTATGCACCTCCCCTTAAGGACCTTTTAAATATGGGGTGAGATTCACAGGAGTTAAGTTGGAATTAAAACGATGAAAGTTAGTAGCTGAGACAACTGAATCGGATAGAATACTCCAAACTTTGACAATTCTATTACAAAGATCGAATTTTTTCTAGCTATTAACACATGCTAAAGGGGTCTCCCTTTCTCCTGGATTCTTCTACCCATAGCATTTCACAGCCAATTGAATAGAAACCAGTGGTGGGTTCCTCCCGGTTCGGCCCGGTTCTCCCGAGCTGGTAGCGGTGACGATATGACATCACTGAACCGGTTCTGCCCCCCCGCCCCTCCGCCCCCCATCCCCCTGCGCTATTCTTACCTTTTATTTGGCCCCACCCCCAATCTATTGCTGCCTCCTGAGTCCCAGCTGATGGCTATAGGGGAAAAAACTGTTTAAACTCTTGCCGCAGGGCTTCAAAGCGCCGCCCTACAGCTGATCAGTGTTAAAAGAAAACAAATGAGTAGACCAGTGCCTGCAAAAATACATGAGTAGATCAGTGCCTGCAAAAACAAATGGGTAGACCAGTGCCTGCAAAAATACATGAGTAGATCAATGCCTGCAAAAATACATGAATAGATCAGTGCCTGCAAAAATAAATGGGTTGATTGGTACAGCTTTGCAAGCAGTTAAAAGCCTGGTAGACCAGTACTTCTGCTAAATCCTAAATAATTGTCACATGACCATCAAGCCACACCACAAAATAAGCCACGCCCACAGAACCGGTAGTAAAAAATTTCAGAACCCACCCCTGATAGAAACCCTAATTAATATTTGGGAAGCGGTCCCAATGGGAAGACCAGGGATGCCACCTAGACTGATTAAGCCACTGACTAAGCCAGAGATCAGCAACCCGTGGCTCTGGAGCCGCATGTGGCTCTTTCATCCCTCTGCTGCGGCTCCTTGTTGCTGGTCGGCTCCAGAATTGATAGGGCTTTCGATTAGGACAGGTAGAGGAAAAAGGACGCCGTGTTAGGAGGAGACTCTATGATGTGGGAACTGGACTTCCGGTCTGCTCCAGAATTGAACGGGGGCTTCCAGTTAGGACTTTTGTGGCTCTTTGGGTGTTTAAGATTGCTGATCCCTGGACTAAGCAAACAAACAGAAGACAAAAAGCCTTTTCCCTCTTATGTTCCCCAAACTAATAGACCCCCCCCCCATGTGAGTCACCAGGAGTTCAGCTCAAGTCAACTTGAAAGTAAATGTAATCTTTAGTCATTCCTGAGAGACAGTTTGTTCAGAGCAAGAAAAATGTTTTTCAGTAAGAATGTTTATGATCTTTTACTGGGAAAAAAACCTTTTGAAAGAGAAATAATAGTTTTCAGCATGAAATAAGAAAACAGACAGATAGAATAGAATAGAATAGAATAGAATAGAATAGAATAGAATAGAATAGAATAGAATAGAATAGAATAGAATAGAATAGAATTCTTTATTGGCCAAGTGTGATTGGACACACAAGGAATTTGTCTTGGTGCATACGCTCTTGGAGTGCATAAAAGAAAAGATACATTTATCAAGAATCATAAGGTACAACACTTAATGATAGTCATAGGGAAACAGTCAATATAAATCTTAAGGATACCAGCAACAAGGTTACAGTCATACAGTCATAAGTGGGAAGAGTTGGGTGATAGAAACGATGAGAAGATTAATAGTAATACAGACTTAGTAAATAGTTTGACAGGGTTGAGGGAATTATTTGTTTAGCAGAGTGATGGCATTCGGGAAAAAACTGTTCTTGTGTCTAGTTGTTCTGGTGTGCAGTACTCTATAGCATCGTTTTGAGGGTAGGCATTGAAACAGTTGAAACAGATTAGACAGACAGATTAACAGAATTGGAAGGGATGTTGTAGGCAGGGGTGGGTTCTACTTACCTTTACTACCAGTTCGGAACAGGAGCACGCGCGTGCTTCTGCACATGTGCAGATCATCCATTATGACGTCCGGGTGGGTGGGCCGCTTTTACTACCAGTTCGCATGAACCGGATAGAACCGGGAGCAACCCATCACTGGTTGTAGGTCATCTAGATCAACCTCACCCCCTGCCCAAGATGGTGACCCTACACTGGTTCTGACAAATGGAAGTCCAGTCTCTTCTTGAAAGCCTCCAATGATGAAGCTCCCACAACTTCCGAAGGCAACTTCTGTTCCATTGGTTGATTGTTCTCACTGTCAGAAAGTTCCTCCTCATTTCTAGGTTGAATCTCTCCTTGGTCAGTTTCCATCCATTATTCCTTGTCTGGCCTTCAGGTGCTTTGGAAAATAGCTTGACCCCTTCCTCTCTGTGGCAGCCCTTCAAATATTAGAACACTGCTATCATGTCTTCCCTGGTCCTTCTCTTCACTAGACTAGCCAGGCCCAGTTCCTGCAACTGTTCATGTTTTAGCCTCCAGTCCCCTAATGATCCTGGTTGCTCTTCTCTGCACTTTTTCTAGAGTCTCAACATCTTTTCTTTTTTTTAATTTGATTTATATGCCGCCCTTCTCCGGAGACTCAGGGCAGCTTACAATGCGTTAAGCAATAGCCTTCATACTTTTGTATATTTATACAAAGTCAGCTTATTGCCCCCACAAACTGGGTCCTCAATTTACCTACCTGAGAAAGGATGGAAGGCTGAGTCAACCTTGAGCCTTGGCGAGATTCGATCTTACTTTAATTGCAGACAGCTGGTGTTAAATTACAGAGCTCTGAATGTTGAGCTATCCAGGCTTTTTATAGGCTGGTAACCAAAACTGGATGCAGTATTCTAGGTGTGATCTTACTAAGGCTTTATAGAGCAGTATTAGTACCTCACCTGATCTTAATTGTATCCCTCTGTTAAGACAAATAAGACCAGGCCATATTATTCATGACATAGCATACATGAAAATCCAGTTTGGTATAGGCACTAGAACTGAATTCTCTTGCCTTAGACAAAAAGCCAGCCAAGTGGAAGAAAAGAAGGAAAGAAAGAATGAAGAAAGGAAGGAAGGAAGGAAAGAAAGAAAGAAAGAAAGAAAGAAAGAAAGAAAGAAAGAAAAAGAAAGGAAGGAAGGAAGGAAGGAAGGAAGGAAGGAAGACACATTTATGTGAAACGCTTGGAATATTTCATCTAAGCTTTCTAAATATATTATTTTATTACAATTATTATTCTTTGGAGCAGGGGCTTAAGAGCTCAATTTTCCTTTTTCTTTTCCCTGCCTCTGAGTGAACGTGGGTTTATTTGACCTGAAGGTTGAACTGAATTAAATAACCAATGAGATCCTTTATGGAGAGCACCTCCATTGCTGAAAAATCTCTCTTTGTCAGGACTCTCCATAGTATTTACCTGACTTTAATACTCTGTATTTTAGAAGGTGAGTGCTAGCGCCTTTATCTTCCTGCATTCTCATTTTCCCTCTCCCCAACCCACCCCTTTCCTGTCTACTTCCTCTCTTTCTTATTTTGCTATTAAGATAAATCTCTCTTCATTCAGGAAGCCACTTTGCCTGAGAGAGTAAAATTAAGTTCTACACAGGGGATTCCTTCTTCAGTGCGTGGCTTGCTTTTCTCCAGCATCCATTCTCGGAAGCCACCACTGAGCTCCCCCTATGGCTACCGCTCACTTGAAATTGAAGGCAGCAAATGAAATTGCATTAACCTCATAAGCCCAAGTGTTAATTTGTTTCCCCAAAGGCCATCTGACACCCTCAAAAATCTATTCAGTCTTTTTCTGTGGCAGTCACAACCTGTGGGGAAGGAGGGGCCCCTCCATCATGCTCCTTATTCATCCATATCTTTATTTTATAGCACAGATGCTGGGGGTATATCCTCTGAGGGCTTCAAATTCTCCTACCATAAGCTAATCCTACCTGATTTACTTTCCATGGATTATTCTTTAGCTAATTCATATTTTTAAATTATCTCCGGCTTTGTTAACAACATAAAGACTACCTTTACTTGACAGATGCGTTCCACCTGCCACGGGAATCTTTCATATCTTGCTAAAATGGAAAGTTTTCTCAAGAGCTGGATTTAAATTTCTAACACTGGACAACCAGCAATTATATGCTTGTTTAATCATCTCAACAATCTGAAGTCAGGTTCAGGGTTAGCTATGACCTGTCATGTGTCTGGTAGTTACCTCGCTGCCTACCCGTAAATTCCTTCTAACGAAATATGTTAATAACAAAAGCCACTTTTCCATGTTATCATCCATCCTTCGCTTTCCTCACCTCATTTTGTCTGCCAAATATTAGTACACAAATTTTGATAGCTTGCATTGGGCCAAAAATAAAACAATGCTTGCTTTTAATTGTGGCTAATTGTGTATTCACATAATGCTCAGATCTTACCCACTTGAAAGAAACGCTGAAGAGAAGTCATGGAAGATTAAAATCCTCTGCTACTTAGATTGAGGAACTCTGTCTCTGAAAATTCAAGTAGAAGAGGAATGGAATGAGTGCATGACTTAGACCGGGGGGGGGGGTGTCAAACTCACGTCCCCACCGTCTCAGACCCACCCCCTAGGCGCTTGCCTCCTCCTGTGCGCACACCCAGGGGGCAGGGCCAAGACGGCAGGGGCGGCCTCTAGCTGGCTCAATGGTTCTGATAAGAGTGATGGATCTAACCCAATGATTCACTAGACACAGGTATATCTTCCTTTAATTCTTTATTGTAGGCCTGGATTGTTCCCAGGTCCATTCAATTGATAGTCACTGACTATTGATTATCTCTTGCAGGTATGCATCTGGAATTGCTGGTTCTCCACGTGGTGGGAGCTCTTATACACAGGGGGAGGAGCCAGAAGGTAAGGTGTGGCTATGAGGATGATGGGAAGTGTGGTCAGTTAACCCTTGCAGGGCTGTGGGTTTATGACTGATGGATTGTTAGACATTTACCCTGACAGGTTCTAAGGCTCACCGTGTTCCAGGCTGGGTGGCCACCATCCAGTTATAGGTTAGCGCTGCGCCGCGCCTACCACCAGCACCTCCATGGCCTGCTCGCCATCCCGGCCTTGCAGCCCGTGCAGCTTCCCTTTCACTGGGACCACCCCTGCCCTGCCCCCACATGAGAAAGCCACAATCCTGATGCAGTCTTCAATGAAATTGAGTGACACCCCTGATCCACAACATATAACACACTCCAAAGCTTGGGTAAAATAAATTCATCACTAACTAAACTGATGGCTTTTTCATACCAGCCGTGGGAAGTTGGCATATAACAGCCCGTGACGTGGGTCCATCTAGCTGACATCTAAGTTATGATCTTTCTCGTCAGCTTTGCATGTCTTCATTCATAAATCTTTTTCAGACAGTTCGTGTTGAGCCTCAGTTTTAAAACAGCCTCAGACATGTGTACTTAAACATGCGCCTATTTTGAGCCTAATTAGTCACACTCTAAACTCCAAAGTATGTTTTGTTCTAAAATACATTTTTAAAAAAGCCAATCATGTCTGAGGCCATGACTAAACTGCACAATTGAAAGAATGGCCTGAATGGAAGAATAATTACCTTCTAATCCACATATTGGCACTGTGGATGAAGTTGGTTGCTTGGAAGTACAAAATAACTGGATTTACCTGTATTCTCTGAAACAGGGGTCTCCAACCTTGGCAACTTTAAGACCGGTGGACTTCAATTCCCAGAATTCCTCAGCCAGCTGGCTGAGGAATTCTGGGAGTTGAAGTCCACAAGTCTTAAAGTTGCCAAGGTTGGAGACCACTGCTCTGGAAGACATCAAGAACCAAGCAGAACCTCCTTCCAGTAACTTTGGGCTTTACAGGTAGTCCTCGGCTTATGACCCCAATTGAGTCCAAAATTTCTTTTGCCAAGCAAGAAAGTTGTGAGGTGATGTTTTGCCCCATTTTACGAACTTTCTTGCTACAGTCGTTAAGTGAATCACTGCAGTTGCTAAATTAGTGGCACAGTTGTTATGTGAATCTGGCTTCCCCTTTGACTTTGCTTGTCAAAAGGTCGCAAAAGAGGATCCCATGACTATGGGACACTGCAACCGTCATAAATACATGCCAATTGCCAAGCGTCTGATTTTTGATCATGTGACCATGGGGATGCTACAGTGCTTGTAAGGGTGAAAAATGGTCATAAGTCACTAGAATGGAATGGAATGGAAAGGAATGAATGGAATAGGACAGTGATGGCTAACCTTTTTGCCATCGCGTGCCAAAAGCGGGGGTAGTGGGGAGGGATTGCGCGTGCGCGTGCCCACACCCATAATTCAATGCGCCCCGTCCCCCCACGCATGCATGTGTGACTTCCTCCCGCTCTCCCCCCACTTTTGGCACATGATGGCACAGTGGGCCCAGTAGGCCCATTATTTTGCCCTTCCCAGGCTCCAGAACCTTTCTAGGAGCCTGAGGAACAGCAACCCCCCCCCGGGAGGCCCGGAAACACCCTGTTTCCTGACTTCCAGTGGGCCCGGAAGGCCCGAATATCAGCTGGCCAGCACGCACATGCATGCTGGACTGAGGTAGGGCAACGCTCGCGTGCCCACAGATATGGCTCCGTGTGCCACTGGTGGCACCCGTGCCATAGGTTCGCCATCATGGGAATAGGAATAGGAATAGGAATAGGAATAGAATAGAATAGAATAGAATAGAATAGAATAGAATAGAATAGAATAACAGAGTTGGATGGGACCTTAGAGGTCTTCTAGTCCAACCCCCTACTCAGGCAGGAAACCCTTAACCACTTCAGACAAATGGTTATCCAACATCTTCTTAAAAATCTTCCAGTGTTGGAGCATTCCCAACCTCTGGAGGCAAGTTGTTCCACTGATTAATTGTTCTAACTGTCAGGAAATTTCTCCTTAGTTCTAGGTTTTTTTTTCAGTTGCATTGTAACTTGGAATGGTGACTATGGTTGTAAATCGAGGACTATCTATAATTCTAAGATATATTCAACAAAAAAAAACATATGGCAGAATTGGCCATTTTATATCAAGCGGACATACCGAATGGTTAAAATGCAGCTTTGGTTTGGAATGTTCAATTTTTGCTTTCCCATTTATTTCTGCTGCCTTTGTACCGCTTTGCAAGCGTTCAGGGGCCAGGCTAGTTCTTAGGTGGGACTTTGCACACCATGAGTTTTTATATCAAATGCCCAGATCCTGCTGAAATCCCACAAAATTGTTACTGGTAGCTTTCCTGCTGCTCCTGTGCACAGGAGTGCCAAAAATGCGGGCTTCTTCCTTCAGCTATTATACATTTTGACTTTTGTGGAGTTACAAAAATAATAATAAAAATGTCATTTTTCCCCCCTATGTCTGTTAAAGAAAATGTCTTGGGTTTTTTTTTTTTAAAAAAATCCCCTCCCTCCAAATTGTGGATAAGTGGTTGGTATAGCAACAGAGAAATCTTTCTTTTCGATCAAAAATAAACCACTAGATTGTGTGTGTGTGTGTGGGGGGGGGGTTTGAACAAGAATAAAATAATAATAATAAAAATAAACACTTTAATAACATCATGCCAAGTGGAAAGTGTTTGGAAGAAGAAAAAGAGAAACATTTATGTGGGGTGGGGAGTTTTGGCAAGAGAAATCTTTTGGTACTGAAAGCTTTCAGTTTTCTTGTCGTATTAGCTTCTGGTTCAGAGGTGGGTTTCAGCGGGTTTTGACCAGTTCTGGAGAACCGGTAGCGGACATTTTGAGTAGTTCAGAGAACCGGTAGTAAAAATTCTGACTGGCCCCGCCCCCATCTATTCTCTGCCTCCCGAGTCCCAGCTGATCGGGAGGAAATGAGGATTTTGCAGTATCCTTCCCCTGGATTGGGGAGGGAATGGAGATTTTACAGTATCCTTCCCCTGCCACGCCCACAAAGCCACGCCCAGCAAGCCACACCCACAGAACAGGTAGTAAAACATTTTGAAACCCACCACTGTTCTGGTTACCAAAAATTAACCTCCCCCCCCCACCCAAAAAAAAAACAACAACCCCAGATCAATTGCTGATGTATGTTTCTCAGTCCTCTGGCATTTTATTTTAGTCATTTATTTGATTTATCAATTTGTTATAACCACTCATCTAATAAACGTGACTCCGGGCAGCATACAATAACACAAACAGTTTTAAAAATAAATAAATAAATAAATCAACACCACTATTAAAAGCAATTACACGTAGTCCTTGACTTACAACCATTTGTATAGTGACCATTCAAAGTTACAACAGCACTGAAAAAAATGACTTATGGCCCGTGGTGAGCTGCTGCCAGTTGTAACATCCAGTTCGCCCAGAACTGAAAATGTGAGCACATGCGCGCAGCATCGAAAAACCGGTTATTATATAGGACGTGATAGCGCCAGGGTGGGTGGACGGGGCCAGCCGCTGGTCGGAACTACCGGTTCACTCAAACCGGTCTGAACCAGCAGCAGCCCACCACTGCTTATGGCTGTTTTTCACATTGATGACCATTGCAGCATTCCCATGGTCATGTGATCAAAATCTGGATGCTTGGCAACTGGCATGTATTTATGATAGTTGCACAATCCCGGGGTCACATGATCAACATTTGTAATTTTCACAGCTGGCTTCTGACAAGCAAAGTCAACGTGGGACGCCAGATCTGTTTAATGAATGTGTGGTTAAAATGAGGCGCAACTCACCTTAACAACTGCCTCACTTAGCAACAGAAACTTTGAGCTCAATTATGGTGATAAATTGAGGACCGCCTGTGAACGTAAATATAAATAAGATAGTGAAATAATGGACCAATATCCCATATACTGTACACCATAACCATCCTGCTGATTCCCTATTTCCGTGGGATTCCCAAGACTTCTGGAAAAACCATGTTTAAGAGACCTCTGGAAGGCTAATAGGGTTGGGGTTAATCTCACCATGGAGGAAATGAACATATACCCGCACTCCTACTTAGTGGCATTCTCAACATTATGGGAAAGAGTTTTTATATTTTAATCCTGGCCCCAGAAAGGAGGGGGAATCAAGTATGCATGCCCTACTCTTGAGTGATCCCTCTTCTCTGTGTTGTGTTATTTCTGCTCTGAGTCCATCCCCTGCCCCATTTGTTGTAAACTAGGTTGGATGGCCAGTGGAATCTTATTGTCGTGGCCTGTTGACCACCAGCCCCTCCGGCTGCTGAATCAGATGGGGAAGCGGAGTGGAAGTTGGGGCCAGCAACAAGACAATCAGAGAGCTCCGAGGGAGAAGAGGGAATGGAGCTGTCAGAGATAGAGACAGAAGAAGAGCCTGGGCTGTCCATCAGCCCCCAGATGGAGAGGCAACAGCCCCCAGTCCAGGGATGGCTGATGAGGAAGAGGAGGAACATCTGGGTCCAGTGCCTGACATGCAGATGCACAGAAAACAGAGGAGAGGAGAGCAGCAGGACACTATGGGCTGGTCCTTGGGATGGAAGAGTCACCGCTGCTAGCTAAGCTCAACCCTAGTTCTGGGGATAAAAGGCAGGAGGTGGAGACAAATAGATGTGGCACACAACTATTCGTATCCCTGTCGGTCAACCACTGGTATTCGGAACTTCTGAATTCTGTCGGGAACTTTATCAGACATCTTTCTTGGAATCTGCGGCTCTGAGAGTTGGGCGCACCTTCTGAGCAGGTATGTATGTGTCTCTGCTGCTGGATAAGAGCGAGCACACCTTCCTGAACCAATAAAGGGAATGTTTATTTACAAACAGGGTACTTGTCATGTTTGGGACCTGGATTAGAACCCTTATTTCAAAACTGGTGATGGGCAAAAGCCATTCATATAAATAAATGTATGGCTTTGATCCTGCAGTCAAAGACACCATTCATTCACCATGGTATCTATTGTTTGCTTTAGAAGAGGGGGACGGTTAATAAATGCACAGCACCGATGAAGCCATGAACAGACCAATCATGTTTGACTTACTTTTTCAAGGTTTATAAGCCAGTTTTTATTAGGCTAAGCAGAGACGTGGGGGAGGGATTGCAATCAAGGAGTCAAAGCCCCACCCCCCGCCTTTTTTAAAAAAAAACCTGTATGTGATATGCGTCATGGTGTGATGGGGTTCATTTTGGGGCTGGAGGTTTATTTCAAAGCTAAGTTGGCACAGAAGTACGTGATAGAGGAGGGGTTTTTATGTTGGTTTTTTTACTACCCTGTTTTCCCCAAAATAAGACATCCCCTGATAATAAGTCCAATCGGGCTTTTGAGTGCATGGCAATAAGGCCAAGCACTTATTTCAGGGTTCAAAAAAATATAAGACAGGGTCTTATTTTCGAGGAAACATGGTATACACAGATGGTATTTACAGAAGGGTAACTAACACGGTTACCTCACATGTCTCCCTACTTCTCTACCTTTTTCCCCCTCTATTTTTTCTGCTCCTTCCACCTTTTCTCTCCTTTTCCATCCTTACATTTTAGGCTTGATAAAAGGAAGGGAAAGGGGAGAAGTGAGGAGAGGAAAGGAGAGGAATGGAAAGGAAATCAATAGCAATAATTGCAGCCATGACAGGTCTCTAAATCCACATGACACATATATAAAAAGAGGCAGGGCTTCTATGATGCCCCCTTGACTTTTTTTTTTTTTAACCTCAATGAACATGTCTGACTAAGCAAGGCTTAGCATCTTGTGTAAACACAACATTAGATTAGATTAGAATTCTTTATTGGCCAAGTGTGATTGGACACACAAGGAATTTGTCTTTGGTGCATATGCTCTCAGTGTACATAAAGAGAATAAAATACATTCATCAAGAATCATAAGGTACAACACTTAATGATAGTCATAGGGTACAAATAAGCAATCAAATCATACTAGGAAACGATCAATATAAATCGTAAGGATACAGCAACAAGTTACAGTCATACAGTCATAAGTGGGAGGAGATGGGTGATAGAACGATGAGAAGATTAATAGTAATAGTAGTGCAGACTTAGTGAATATTTTGACAGTGTTGAGGGAATTATTTGTTTAGCAGAGTGATGGCATTTGGGGAAAAACTATTCTTGTGTCTAGTTGTTCTGGTGTGCAGTGCTCTATAGCATCATTTTGAGGGTAGAGTTGAAACAATTTATGCCCAGGATGCAAGGGATCTGTAAATATTTTCACAGCCCTCTTTTTCACTCGTGCAGTATACAGGCCCTCAATGGAAGGCAGGTTGGTAATAATTGTTTTTTCATTTGTAACATTTGTAACATACTCTTACAATGCTGTGCCAAACGCAGCACGCTATGAATCATTATCACAGGTTTGGGTGGTGAGGCCGCAGCTATCAATTATAGAAGTCTTCTTAGCTGACAATTATCTGTCACTCTGGACAAAAGGGGCAGAGTAGAAATTAAGACACACGGAATGTCCGTAAATTCCCTTTTAGATCTGAACTTTGTACAGGCCTAAAAGCTGCTGTTAGGAAGATTGGACGGCAGTGAATATCAGTCTGAATTCAGCTCACTCCCTCAAGGTCCCAGAAGTATACTAGACACAGTTCTTCCCTTACTTCTTCTACCTTGAGAAAAGAATTTTTCAGGGCCAGGCATAAAATCTGTCCATCCGTGTTATTGGGCAGTATGACAACATTCCCCTAGCTCAGTGCACTTGCTCTTGAGACTCTGGGGAAATCAAGTCAATCCAACATGGCCTTTTTTTATTGTAACTTTTATAAGGATCTTCAAAAGGACATCATAACCCCTTTTACACTAAGCGTACCTAAGAGAACAGGCCATTTTTATGTCCAACGAATCAAACTGTGAAGCCACTTATATGGTAGCTGAATTTATTGTTGCAGCGGTTAAAGCAAGGCGACAACTGACATCCATTATAATCTGACAACGTTCCCTTCCCTTTTCTTTTAACAGTGTGATTTTTTTTATCTGATCCTATCGATGAGTGATCTCTGATCATAAATTAAATAATTGAAGAATAACGTTGGCCAATGTTGTGACCTAGGCCCAAGTAGTTATTACCAGACACAATCAGTCCTAAACAAACATATTTTATTAGTCTAAATTAATTCCAAAACAAGTCCTTCAGAAAAAGTCCTTTGGCCTTATCACCAACCTTTGTCTTCTTTGGCAACATGCCAAAGGCTTTTCTTGGCAAAGCCCCATGAAGTTCAGAAACAAGAGATGCCAACAAGAAACAAATGTAGCAACGTTGCTTTCCTACAAAAAGCCCAAGAGCCGTTGCTGCTCTTTTAAGCCTTATGGGAGGGGCCAGTCATCTCCTGGCCTTACTCCTCAGTCGTCCTTTTTGCTTTAGCTGCTCTTGCCTTCTGGCAGCTCTTCACATGCCTGCACTAGGAATAGGCTCCTCCTGCTCCTCTGCCTCTCTACTGTCTGCCTCTGGAGGCTCCGGAATCCGTGTATCACTCCCAGATGGACCTGGCCCCATCTCTGCCTCCAACACAGAACCCTCATCCGGGCCTTCCCCTGACTCCAGGACTGTCCCATTGTTCTCCCCAGCCTCCTCACTGTCCGATTCCTCTGCCAGCTCCGCAGGCTGCTGGTGGACAACAACAGCCAACAATTTTTTTTCCTCAAAAGTTTTGATTCCCAAAACACATTGGGTGGATTATGATCGACCCCTTCAAAATGAACACAAGTATAATTTCAGAACGGTTATATCACATAGGAACCTTGAGAAATATGAAATTACATTTGAATGAATACAGTGTATTTAATCCCATAATGTTTCTGCTACACTGCATGAGTTCCATGGGGCGAAAAGTGTTTTGCTGTTGGTTTCCATTTGTACTCGGTGTCTGATGCATCTCACTGCATTGTCCAACAATAGTTAGTGGGCTCTAATGGATTCCAGTTTCCTTATTACTGTTTTTCTATTGTGAAACCTTTCACGACGCTTGTCACTCTCTCTTCTCACCTAGAATTTTTGGGAAAGAAATCCAAGTGTAAATATAGCAAATGGCTCTTCACTGTCATGTTGTACTTCAGGGTCTTGTATGCTGTAAGAAATTTGTCAACCGGACTGAATGTAGTTTGATGCTTTGCCACAAAGAAAGAGGAGGTCAACCTATTTTCCAATGCGCCAGAATACTGGATGTACGTCAGCAATAGTTCCATGTTTTGTGAATGCTTCTTTCATGTGTGTAGCATAGCCAATGGGTACTGAAGTGTGTACATTGCCATTGTGTAAAAATAGATTTCTATAAAATAGTTCACGACAGATTAAATTGCAGGTTATTTTCAAGGCTAGCAGCCAACAATCTACAAGATGCACCCAAAAGGAAGCAAAATATTTGTTGTCCGGTGTAATGATATGGACAGGATGGGTTGATTTATCACCCAGTAGTGTTAAAGTCATCCTGATGTCCACCTTTGATCTGATTGTGACTTGTACTCTCTTGGTGTGCATCTTCTCTGAGATTTTGGGGGTAGAAAGTCTCTGTTCCAGTCCCAATCCCAATGCAATTTATAATCTTGAATTTTGAATTCCAATAATTTTTCTCCTCTTGTTTTCTGTCTTGTAAATGTGACTTCAGTTAGCTGATTCTTCAGCAGCTCATGACTTACTGACCAATGGGTCATGGGCAGTGAGTTGCTGATGGAGAATTAAGGATTTATTTTTTGTGTATTGCTCTTTGTTTTAGGGATTACTAATCTCAGGTCACTTCCAAACACCCATGCATAGATCACACTCACTTTGGCTTTTCCTATAGTAAGGTATAGTTAGCTAGGTGCTAGGCTTTGCTTAAACAGGTACTAGGTGGATCTCCGTGCTTCACTATGAAACTATGTGATCGGGCTTGGTAAATCGACACTTACAGCTTCAATCCTCCCCTATCCTATCCCCTTCTCTCCCTCAGCCTTGCCCCACAGAAACATCTCCTATCCTATCCCTTTCTCTTCCTCAGGCTTTCTAGCCCCTTCTCTCCATGAGGCTTGCCCCACGGAAGCCTGTCCTATGCTATCCCATTCTCTCCAGAGTTATTTAGCTCAACAGACAGAAGCACTGTAATTTAACACCAGCTGTCTGCAATTAAAGTAAGATCGAATCTCGCCAAGGCTCAAGGTTGACTCAGCCTTCCATCCTTTCTAAGGTAGGTAAATTGAGGACCCAGTTTGTGGGGGCAATAAGCTGACTTTGTATAAATATACAAAAGTATGAAGGCTATTGCTTAACGCACTGTAAGCCACCCTGAGTCTCCGGAGAAGGGCAGCATATAAATCAAATTTTTAAAAAAAAGTTGGGAAGGGGAGTAGAACATCTAACTAATTAGCATCAGAGCGTCTTATAATAATATAGGAAATACTAATGCTCTGATGGTCATTTGGAAAAATCCTTTCTTAGTGAGCACTTAGAAGCCAAGAGGAACATATGTGGCAAATTTCAAGTTTGTAGGCTTTACCGTTCTGGAGATTTCATGATTAATGCGTGAGTGGTTTTCGCTTTTATATATATAGATTCCTCAATTTATGACTGGTCACAGCAACCATTCAAACTTATGATGGACCCCAAAAACGCTATTTACAACCTGGATCTGAAGTTCTGATGACTGCCACCTCCCAGTGATCATATAATCAAGCATTTTGGGTGTTTGGCAGCCCATCTGCATTCATGACCATCACACAGTCATGGGACTACAATTTACAATCCCCCCCCCCAGAAACCAATGTTTACTTTTGGTTTCCAGCAAAAAAAAACCCCACATTCTATAGCAAACATTGGGTTTCTTTAACAACTGTAGTGTTTACTTAATGACCTCACCATCCCCTTTACAACTGCTTCACTCATTTAATGACCATCGCAAAAACAAAAAGGTTCTGGCGATGATGATCCATCTGTTATGACTTACGACCGAAATTGTGGACTTAATTACCTGTTCCTAAAGTGGACTTTTTAAAATACAGTACTTATAAAGCTTGTTTCATTCATTACTGTGTTTCCCCAAAAATAAGACCCTGTCTTATATTTTTTTGAACCCCGAAATAAGCGCTTGGCCTTATTTTCTGGGAGGTCTTATTATTTTGGGGTTTGTGGAGCAAGACGGGCCTCCTCTTGCCATCTTATCTAATTTCCAGCTCTAACCCTAACCCTAACCAGAGGAAATGGCAGGGACCGGCTGTGCATGTGTTTAAATATTTTTGCGAGGGGCTTATTTTCAGGAAGGTCTTATTTTCGCGCATGTGCTCAAAAACTTGATTGGGCTTATTATCAGGGGATGTCTTATTTTCGGGGAAACAGAGTATTACACATGTCATATTCTTGGCTCTCGGGAACCCTCCTAGCCTGCATGGAATGCTTCTACCTCCAACACTTTACAGTGAAATAATTGCAAAATTCCCTGGGTAAATTTTGCCTGAAAACACAGGCTTGTGTTCCTATCTTCATTTCTCTGTGTTTGGAAATATTAAAGGCATCAGACAGTTGAGCAGCACTGCCAGAAGCTCCGAAAAGCTCATTGTTGGCACGGAGCGATGTAACCAAGTGTGACACTCGTGCCGGAGACAAAAAAGAATCCAGGAAACAAAGATGACAAAACCTGACAAGTTACTAAAATGAAGATGTCAACCTTCACACCTTATTTATCAGATCCTGCCTGATGGGGTTTATTGTAGGAATTCTGAAGTAGCTTCAAAATGGCAAAAGTCTCTAATCCTCCAAATAAAAGGAAGGAAGAAGAGAGCAAAGATGTTGGTCTCATGCTGTTTCCTCTGGGTATTTAGGTCCTCTCGGGGAGTCAAACTTTGTTTGATAAGTGAAAACTATTGCGAGATCCCTTTTGATCATCAGGCATCATGAGTCATCTCTACGACATCTCCCCTTTTCTCTGCACACAGAGGAGGCACATAGTCCAAAGCAGTGTTTCTCAACCTTGGCATGCTGGGAATTGTAAGAAGTGGAAGCCGAAAAATGTAAAATTGCCATGTTTGGGAAACACAGTTCAAAGCGTTGGTGAATGTTGTTCAATAGATCTAAATCAGTGGTGGGTTGCTCCTGGTTCGGCCCGGTTCTGCCGAGCCGGTAGTGGTGATGTTGTGACGTCACTGAACCGGTTCTCTTTGACTGGGAGCTGGGCTCTCCCGCCCACCCCCGCTTTATTCTTACCTTTATTTCTTGTGTTTTAGCCCAGCTCATAGGCGCGGCAGAGTGGATTGCTGCACCTCAGCTGGGCAAAAGTTTGGCGCGCGTGTGAGCAAATCGAGCATGCATGTGGCGATCACGCGCAATGCGCTTGTGCAAAGAGAACTGGTGGTAACACCAGTTGGAACCCACCACTTATCTGAATATCAACCATCCGATTAGCAAACCCAAGAAAAGTATACACCCTCAGGAACTTTGAAATCCCAAAGGCAAAACTTTATTGGAGATATCATTTCGGCACTGAAGAATCAAAACCAACTTTGCTTTTTCCCCGCGCAATGCATGTATAGTTAAACAATAGCTTCGATTTCTCCCTACCCTCGATTGGTCACATTGTCCAATTATGAATCATTCTTTTGCTTTGAGAATGGTTCACTTTTCTATCAGACACCTGCATCAGTGACCTTGGTGGGTTCTTGGCTCTCACAGTCCATCTCTGGCATGTCTGCATTCTTTCTCCCTTTCCCTCCCCCCAGTTGTTTGGCAAGTTGAATAGTGATAAGACCTAAACATTTCAAAAGCAGTTCAGTCTTGACATTGAAATTGACTAAAATGTGTGCTAATATGGCAGGGATAGAGTAGAAGGGAAAGAGATGGGCAAGGAACAGAACTATGGTGCTGTTTTATTTATGTTTTTAAAATTACATTTTACTTACTGTAAAAGCCTTTCCTAGATAACATGGTGGCTCAATGGTGGCTGGCCTGGAAAGCCAGGTTTGAGACCTGAGTGTCATGCGATGGTGTGAGCTCCCACCCTCACCCCAGCTCCTGCCAACCTAGCAGTTTGAAAGCATGCAAATGCGAGTAGATAAACAGATACCACTTTGGTGGGAAGGTAACAGTGTTTCATGATGTCATGCTGACCACACGACCGCGGAAATATCTTTGGACAACACCGGCTCAATTGTCTTGAAACAGAGATGAGCACTGGCCCTATAATTAGCAACGACCAGCAGAGTAAAATCCGCAGGGACTGGTTTACCTTTTACATCTATAGCCTTTCTTACTAACATTCAGATTGAGTTCCTCCTGTTAGGAAACGCTGTAAAAAGCCATCTTGCTGTGCTCTTAGAAGGCTCCAGTTTCTCATCCATGGACAGAAATTCTAGCATTGTAGAGTCTTTGTAAATGTTTCATTACCCAACTGGGTAACATTATCAGTGCTAGAAGGGAGTGGGGTTTTATCTCTGTTTATATAGTTTTCCCTGGGAGTGTGATTTATTCCTTGGTGAATTCTGGCATTCTTGGCTTATTGGAGCCATCAAGAATGATTAAATTGGACAGAGAGGCTGCTCTTCTTTTTAATCTTTCCCCAAATTCTTTCCAAGGAAAAGCTACCAGCAAATCACCAAGTCAAATGAAAACTTAGGTAATAAAGAAATGCCCTCATGAAAGAGCAGTTGTCTCTCGTGTGTGTGTGTGTGTGTGTGTGTGTGTCCTTCCTCCCCTCTCTCTCAATACAGGCATTGAAGTGTCCAGGGCAATGATGGCAATTTTGAGTGTTATGGATTTTTGCAGCTTACAGTTCAAATTGCTCATTATTTCCCAAACACTGAAGTGGCTAAATGGCTAATGTGCCAAAACCTGAAGGGCCCGACCTTGTCCTTTTCGAAAGTATTTTTATCCTGGTGCTCTAGGAGTTGAAAAGTTGCTAGAAGGATTTGCATCAGTGGTGAAATCCTCCGCGGTTTGCCACCGGTTCGCTGCCCGCACATGCGTGGTGCGTACCAAACGCACACTGTGCATGCACATATACAGTGCATGCCAAATGCAAACTACATGTGCAGTGCATGCTAAATGCATGCATGCATGTGCAGTGCACACCAAATGCATGCTTCGTGCAGAAAAAGGGGGCTTAAGAAGGGAAATAGAACAGCAAGGTGGTGGTGGGGGGACAGCTATGCCACACAATTTATATTCACTAAAAAGCAGGATCTCCTGCTTTCTAGCAAATATAAATCAGGCGGCACAGCTGATCATAGGAAATACCGGTTTGGATAAACCGGTAGCTTTTATTACTACCGGTTCGCCCGAACCGATGTGAACCGGTAGCATTTCACCCCTGATTTGCATCATATCTGTCAATTGTTAAGCAGGAAAGCCACATTATAAGCCAGGGGTGGGGAACCATGCCTCTTTTATGAGGGAGTGGACCAGGTGTGAAATGCTCCTGGTTCGGACCAGATCGCCTGATCCAGTAGCGATGGCGGTGGGTGGTTCGGAGAACCAGTAGCAAAAATCCCTGTGCCCCCTCCCCATGCCCAGCTGAGCCGCACGATCATCAGAGACTTTTTTAAAAAACTTTTAAAAGCATTTTTTCTACAATTTTTTTTTCTCTTTGGCTGAAAAAATGCTTTTAAAAGTAAAAAAAAAAGCCTCTGATGATCGCGCAGCTCAGCTGGGGTCATCAGAGGCTTTTAAAAGCATTTTTTCTACAACCTCTTCGGCTTCTTCCCAGTTGAGCTGCACCAACATCAGAGGCTTTTAAAAGTACAACCTCTTTTTTACAACCTCTTTGGCCGAAGAGGTTGTAGAAAAAAATGCTTTTAAAAGCCTCCGACGATCCCAGCTGAGCCGCGCGATCATCAGAGGCTTTTTAAAGCATTTTTTTCTGCAATCTCTTCAGCCGAAGAGGTTGTAGAAAAAATGCTTTTAAAAGTAAAAAAAAAAAAAAAAAAGTTGGCCACGCCCACCCAGTCACATTACTCCCCCCCCCCAACCAAGCCATGCCAACAGAACTGGTAGTAACAAACTTTACATTTCATCACTGGAGTGGACTTCAACTCCCAGAACTCCTGAGCCAGCCATGTCCACAAGTCATAAAAAGGGCCATGATTCCCCACCCCTGCCAAGAGAATGGTTTGGGAAGCATATTAAATCATATCAATGACAAAGAAGTGTGCTTCAATAAGAATAAGAAGCCATCTAGCACTCTTCTGGAAGTTGTTGAAGAACTGGTTCTGCCAGAGGGCCTGGGGAACCGAGAGCAAGATGGAGCCCATTAAATGGTTCGTGTGAGGTGCTGTCGCCGAGGTGGGGGTTCAAGGGGTGATCTTATTATATTAATTTATTATATGACTCTTCTTTTATTAGTTTTATTGTTTTTATATGAGATTCTATATTCTGTAAGCCGTCTTAAGTCGCCATGGGTGAATAGGCGGCAATATAAATTCCCTAAATAAATAAATAAGTAAATTTTAACATCGCTATGGCAAAAGACAACTTTCGACTGCTTCAGATATAGACTAGAGATAAAATAAAGGGAGCATCAAGTGAAAAAGATTGTTAGATCCTGATTTATCCAGGTTAGGGTTAAATTGTGCATTTTTGGCTGTGTTTGTCAATCACTGGCTAGGTGAAGGAAGTAGTACAAATTTCAACTCTTTTATCTTATGAATTTGTTGATATTCTATTTTTATTGTTAGCTTCCTTGGGTAAGCTCTTGATAGAAGAGGCACAGGTCATTAAATAAATACATTAATAAGACTTGGAGAAGGGATGTGGTGGCTCAGTGGCTAAGACACTGAGCTTGTTGGCAGTTCGAATCCCCAGTGCAGTGAGCTCCTGTTACTTGTCCCAGCTTCTGCCAACCTAGCAGTTCAAAAGCACGTAAAAATGCAAGTAGAAAAATAGGGACCACCTTTGGTGGGAAGGTGTGATACACACCTATTTCTATATATTTCTCACAGAAGGTAACAGCATTCCGTGCACCTTCAGCGTTTAGTCATGACGGCCACATGACAATGGAATTGTCATCAGACAGCGATGGCTCTTCGGCCTAGAAATGGAGATGAGCACTGCCCCAGTGGTGGATTTCAAAATTTTTTACTACCGGTTCTGTGGGCGTGGCTTGGTGGGCGTGGCATAGCTTGGTGGGCATGTCAAGGGAAGGATACTGTAAAATCTCCATTTCCTCCCAATCAGCTGGGACTCGGGAGGCAGAGAATAAATGGGGGCGGGGCCAGTCAGAATTTTTATTACTGGTTCTCCGAACTACTCAAAATTTCTGCTACTGGTTCTCCGGAACAGGCCAGAACCTACTGAAACCCACCTCTGCACATCCCCCTAGAGTCGGGAATAACTAGCACGTATGTGCGAGGGGAACCTATTTTGGAACCTATACTATTCCAAAATAGTATGGATGAGACGAAAAGTGGTGAAAGTCGAGGGTTGGATTATTATTTTTTTTTAATTGTTTGCTTTTGGTACCCTCGCGTGTATTTGAAGGACATGAAGTATTAAGCGCCCTGAAAACGCATCTGTGTAGTCTTCCTGAATTCACTTTATAGATCAGCCTCCTTTCAGCGTTCTAAGTAAAAAATCCCTGAGCAAATAAAGCCAGCTTGCCAATATGCCTCTTTTTGGAGGGGAGGGGGTGGAGAGACTGCATTAATTAGCTACTACACATCCTTTGGGGTCTAGAAATTGCTCATAAACCATGCTAGCACAAAAATCCGGAGCTTGTTCGTCAATGGTGTGCATCTCACACGGCTTTTGTTTACTGCGTGAGGGTAACTTATTGGGATAAAAATAGCACATAGTTGCAAGCAAACTGTGACTTTCAAATCCCGCATTCAGCTTTCCATTACTAATTCACAACTTCCAGGCAGTAAATGGGTTTAAAAATATCACATTAAAGGAAATTCTGCATTTTGCTTGGCGTAATAATATCCAGATGGATGGAAAGAGGTCTATAATATTTCATAACATGAGGTATATCCTTCAATCGCCTCTATAGAGTCTTTGGAAGTCACACTTCCTTGATTGTGTCACAGAGTTCGTTGATTTTTCCATTTGCTTTCCTGGTAAGAGTGTGCCAATTATTGCTAGCAATTGATGCTACAAGGATTATGTACAATCAAGAATATAAGGCCACCAAAAAGAAGAAGCCTTCGGTTCCAATTCTACAATATAATGGCACAAGGAAGAATCTATAAAACTGTTCTTAACTCTTCTAATAAAACGTTTCAGTGACTCTTAAAACAGCAATGGGGCTCTTTAAATACATTTTTAGACAAAGACAACCACAATTGCTCCTGCATAATTGTCAGATGATGTGTCAGAAAAAAAGAAAAGAAAAATAATGTGTCAGATTGGTCCTTGCAGCTGCTGTGTGGAGGATATTAACACCTAAACATTCAGTGTTATTTCCAATATTATTCACTCTAACACTGGTGCTAACAACAATGAAAATTCAGAAGGAAGATTTACTGCAAAAAAACAAGTATAGGGCAGCCGACCAAGACAAAACGAGCCTTTTGTAACGAAAGTAGGGGGGGAAAAAACAGATGAACTAGATAAAATGTTATTGGAAAGCTGTTGACAGTAGAAGAGTGACTGTGATTTTCTTGCATTTTCTAGAGGGGACAAAAATAGGTGTCACTCTGGTCAATATATGTCTACTTTTGTCAGTCTGGAGAAAAGTGAAGGGAGAAGGAACAAGATTAAGGCTGCAAAGATCTGAATGACCTTCACATAGCAGTAAAGTTATATAGAAACACACAAACTCTTTCTTGCCGTATTATCTACAGAGGTGGGTTTCCGCCAGTTCTGACCAGCTCTTGCGAGTGGAAATTTTGAGTAGTTCAGAGAACTGGTAAATACCACCTCTGCCTGGCTCTGCCCCCAATCTATTCACTGCCTCCCAGTCTGCCAGCTGATCGGCTAGAAGGAAAAAATCAGGGCTCACTTTTCAGCTGGGAGATCGCTTGGCAAAGAAGAAGAAGAAGAAAAAAAAAACAAGACACCATCGCTTTAAATTGACAAGCCAAGAAGCAGCTGCTGGAAGGAGGTTTTTACTTGGAGAAGCGAAGTGACATTCAGCAGTTCGTTTCTGGGTCAGCTGAACAACAAACTGGATAAGAGGAGGGATTCTTATATGGTTCTATGTTTTTGAAGTTTTGGGGTTTGTGCAACATGGGCTTTGTGTTTCTAAAAAGGTTTGGGTGATTTCCATTGTGAAATATCCTGTCTTGAATGAGTTTTCTGCCTGCTTGTAAATGGAGCTGAACCTCCGGCTTCCACTTTCTATTATCTCTAAGCACCCGTAGCTGTTTTCTTCTTACAAAGTTTCCTTTATACAGCTGGCAGGAATGTGGAATGAGCCTCAGGCGGGTTCCTTTGTTAGCAGCTTGATTTTTCCTTGCCTTTCTGGGAGCCTTTTCTTATGAGTAATATTTTATTTGGGGAAATGAAGAGAGGGGAGTTTGATTCCTTCCCAGAGCAGGTTAGAAGGGTGGGGTGGGGAGGGAATGGGAATTTTGAAGTAACCTTCCCCAGGAGTGGGGAGCGAATGGGGATTTTGCAGTATACTTCCCCTGTCACGGCCACCAAGCCATGCCACGCCCACCAAGCCATGCCATGCCATGCCCACCAAGCCACGCCCACAGAACTGGTAGTAAAAAAATTTGAAACCCACCACTGATTATCTATATACAGTGGTGGGATTCAAATAATTTAACAACTGGTTCTCTGCCCTAATGACCAGCTGGGTGGGCATGACCATGGTGGGCATGGTCAGTGGGTGTGACAGGCAGCACTCAGCCTCCTGCACTCCCCGGGAGCAAAAACGGCCCATGGGGGCAGCGCCACCCCCCCATACCCCATTTTGGGCCTAGTAGGCCTCCCTGGACTTACCTGGGAGCCAAAACAGGGTGTGTGGGTTCTTCTGGATGGGGCGGGGAGGGGAGGGGCTAGCCAGAAATTTAACCACCGGTTTGGCCAAAGTGGTGCGAACCGGTTGAATCCCACCACTGTCTATATATATGTTTGCTACCACCTACAATCATCCAGATTTTTGCAACCCGAATCTGGTAGCCCTTGTGAAGGCCACAGTAGAAGAGAAGAAGAATGGCTGTTTCTTACCCGGCTCCCATTTTTACCATGCAGGTAATAACCCTCAGTATTGCCCAAATCTGTTTTCCTTCTTCTGGGCATATTTCTTGTCTTGAAATTTTTACATGGTTTAGATGTGGGTTACCTATGTGCACTCCCATTTAATTCATCCATGTTTCTACGTCTTCAGTCTAACACCTTTTGTAGGTCCTACCATGGATGCTTCCAAGTTCTGTTTTTTCCCCATGGTGGGTTGATGCAGACACACTGTTGGCTGCAATTTAGGAAGAAGTTATATTTTTATCTAGAATGATAGAGATGATATTTATATGATTCTTGTGAAAAGAAAGAGAGGGAGGATGGATGGTTGGATGGATGGATGGATGTAAATTGCCGGAGCCATTCACAGTGGGCGGTGGGCTATACATTTTGAAACATCTAAAAAAGGTCCAAAGTCCTATTGGTTTAATCTCATAATGATGGAGATAGTCCTTGATTTACAACCGTCCAATTAAGGTCTGTTTGAAGTTACAGTGGCACTGAAAAAAAGGGGCTTATAACCCTTTTTCATACTTATGACCGTTGCAGCATCTACATGATCATGTGATCAAAATTTGGATGCTTGTCAACTGGCTCATATTTATGACGGTTGCAGTGTCCTGGGCAGTGGTGAAATTCAAATTTTTTTACTACCGGTTCTATGGGCTTGGCTTGGTGGGTGTGGTGTGGCTTGGTGGGCATGGCAGGGGAAGGATACTGCAAAATCTCCATTCCCACCCCACTCCAGGGGAAGGATACTGCAAAATACCCACTCCTATGGGAAGGATATTGCAAAATCTCCATTCCCACCCCACTCTGGGACCAGCCAGAGGTGGTATTTGATGGTTCTCCGAACTATTCAAAATTTCCACTACCGGTTCTCCAGAACCTGTCAAAACCTGCTGGATTTCACCCCTAGTCCTGGGTCCATGTAATCCCCTTTTGCAATCTTCTGACAAGCACAGTCAATGGGGAAGCCAGATTCACTTAACAACCGTGTCACTAATTTTACAACTGCAATGATTCACTTAACAATTGTGGCAAGAAAGGTCATAAAATGGGGCAAAACTCATTTAACAACAGTCTTGCTTAGCAAGGGAAATTTGGCTCAATTGTAGTCATGCATCATAATGGTTTTATGTTGTCAAAGGACCATATATTCTTGTTTTAAATCTTCTTTGCCCGTTGATGGTTCGGAAACCCCTCTGATCGTTTGTGCTTCAAGATAATTGAAGAAACAGTTTGTTAATCGGTAATTGCAGTCTTTAACTGATGCTTTTTTTTCCTGCTATGCTATGCAGGATTTTTTAATTGATTTATTTTCCAAACAACATGGGGAAAATGCTATTATTTTTCTCTGCTGTTGGGTATAGATTAAGAGGTGAACACCATGTGCCTTGATGTCTCCAACAGATTATCATTTTTGATAGAATGTTCTCACGTTGAAGTCACTTTCAAAGGCAATTTGTTTCAGTAGAATATAGTGAATTAAGACCATTTTGAGATAATGAAATGTGGAGCTATTGGATGCGTGAAGCGACATATATGAACTGAGCCGAGGTGGCGCAGTGGTTAGAGTGCAGTACTGCAGCTACTTCAGCTGACTGCTAGTTCAGCAGATCAGCGGATCAAATCTCACTGGCTCAAGGTTGACTCAGCCTTCCATCCTTCCGAGGTGGGTAAAATGAGGACCCAGATTGTTGGGGGCAATATGCTATTTAGTATACTGTCTTTGGTGTAATCCGCCCAGAGTCCTCGGAGAGTGGGTGGCATAGAAATATGACTAATAAATATATACACATATGAACAAGCCTTGAAATGTCACATCTTCTGAAAGGCTAACCAAAATACTGAGATTTAGTTCTTTCTAAACTGTGTATTGCAAGACCTTGTTTAGGATTATGAAAAGTTGAGGGAAGAAACGGAAACTGCTTGTTATCTGAATCCCTTGAAAACTTGGAAGACGAACAAGCAGGATGAAGACCTGCTTTGAAATCCATTTCTCTATTACTCTTTCCTCCTTGGAAAGGAAGATATTGCTGTTTCACAAAAGGGGAGGGGAAAATCCATATGAGCCCCACTTACATTAAACTGGATTTCAGCCATATGGGTTAGATGTAGGATATATCCAGGCAGAGCCCGAGGGAGGGGTCAAATGCCTCATCAATCATGACTCCCTTCATGCCCAAGAGGGATCTAAGTTCAGCCCACTTGAATTCCTTTCTATTCTTGACTCCCGCTAATTTCCTTTGACTGTTAGTAGCTCAGATTCTTGTAGAGAACTCAAACTTACAATAAATCTTTATATCCATTTGTACAGTCTTGATCTCCTGATTTTCTTGGCACTTGACACTAGACTTCCCATAGCAGCTGCCACAGCGATGCCCTTGACCAGATATTTATTCATTATGTATTTATTTGCAAAATTTATTGGCCACCCAGGGGTGAAATCCAGCAGGTTCTAACAGGTTCTGGAGAACCGGTAGCGGAAATTTTGAGTAGTTTGGAGAACTGGCAAATACCACCTCTGGCTGGCCCCAGAGTGGGGTGAGAATGGAGATTTTGCAATATCCTTCCCCCAGGAGGGGAGGGAATGGAGATTTTGCAATATCCTTCCCCTGCCATGCCCACCAAGCCATGCCCACAGAATCGATAGGGGAAAAATTTGGATTTCACCCCTGTGGCCACCCATGGTACTACAAAGTAACTTTGGGCGGCTACAAAATTAAAAGCTAAAGCTGTACAAAACCTAAAAGGTATAAATAAAATCCTGCGAAGATCAAAACAGGAAGCTCCAATAAAAAGATGGGAAGAGAGGGACTGGGATGAGAAGCGGAGGAGGTGGGGTTTATTACTAATCTATCAATCACCAACAACCTCATGTGAAACCCCTCGATTGGTGTCCCAACCCAACTGGAAGAACCAGGTATTTAAGCTTTTATGGAAGGTGAGGAGGGTTGGAGCCAACCTCACTTTGGGGCGGGGTGGGGGTGGGGGGGTTAAGATATTCCAAAGGGTAGGTGCAATGGCAGAGAAGTCCCTTCTCCTGGAACCATTAGCCAAAATACTCTGGCTGATGGGGCCCACAGCATGCCTCTTCTGCCAGCATGGGTAAGGTGGACCAATCCCAGTGGGATGAGATGTTCTTCAAGTAGCTTGAATAACATCTATGCAATATCAATGGGTTTGGAATAGGTGTCCAGGGTAAGTCTCTAGTAGAAGCCACAGAATGATGAGGTTTGTAATTTGTGTCATTTGTGCAATGGTATCATGATGCATATGGCGTCCCTTAGCCATCCATGCCAATGGTCCCATAAGTGCATGTCTGTAAGTATATAGGGCTCCTCAATATAATTGGGAAATCTTCATATACATTGAGTCCCACATACAGCCTTTCGGGATGGACGCCAAATGTGTGAACAGTTTGCTTACGTTGCTCATTTGGTTCAACATATGGGGTGTCATATGTTTCTTTCCTGTAACACATAAACGTTGCCCTCTGCTGTCAGGAAAATATGAACAGAATGTGATGCAAACTTGAAAACCAGTCAATGCTAAACTGGAAGTGAAGAAATTCATTTGATCACAGCTGAAGAATGCGGCTTTTCAACCAAAGTTGAGCCAGCTTTCATAGAATATCGGGAAAATGCAATCCATTTTGGCTAGTAATGAATAATCATTATACAGGTAATCCTCAACTTGCAATCACAATTGAGCCCATCGTTTCTGTTGCTCAGTGAGACAGTTGTTAAGTGAATTTTGTCCCATTTTTACGACCTTTCTTGCTACAGTTATGAAGTGAATCCCTGAGTTGTTAAGTTAGTAACTTGGTTGTTAAGTGAATCTGGCTTCCCCATTGACTTTGCTTGCCAGAAGGCTGCAAAAAGCGATCACATCATCATCATCATTTTCTTCTTCTTCTTTTAACAACGCCATAAGCCCTTGTGGGGTAGAGTCTGGGAAACTGAATGGAGATGAGTGTTTACTGGCCGGATGCCTTTCCAGTCACCAATGCGGAGTTATATTCAGCAGGTACATTCTCATTGTGCTCAGAGAGAGAAATATCTGCCTCTACTTAGGATCGAACTCACAGCCTCCTGATTGTGAGGTGAGAGCTCCACCTCTAGGCCACCGCACCACTCTGCAAAAGGTGATCAGATGACCCCGGGATACTGCAACCGTCATAAATGTGAGTCAGTTGCCAAGCATCTGAATTTTAATCACATGACCATGGATCAATGCAATGGTCGTAACTGTGAAAAACGATTATATGTCACTTTTTTCAGTGCAGGTGTAAACTTCAAGCAGTCTCTAAATGAACTATTGGAAGTGAAGGATAACCTATAATTTTTTTTGGGGGGGGGGTGAGGGAGGGAGGATTAGATCATTTATAATTATTAGAGAAAACCACAACAGAATGGCATTTATGTCCTGAATGGGCCTGATTGGATAGCAGTTACTCATTGCATACTTCTCGTCAACAGGCTGCATCCTGTTGAATGAAAAATTGTCCAATTTGAGGGAAAATAATCATTAAGAGGGAGAACAGAGTGAACAGGTAACAAGGGGTCAACAAATTAGTCTTCAACATTATGGTGAAAGGTACTATAAATCTATCAAAAGTTTCCTAATTTGCAGCTTTGCTAAGTTAAAATGCTTATTTTTTTTAAGAGATATGGTTTCATGTGTCATTCTTCATCTGAAGAGCAAATAAACATTTTCACTAGAGCACAAGAACCAAAGAAGAAGCTACTTTCATTCTGGTTGAGAATTTAGTAGTATAATCCTTTGTCTTTTATCTGTATTTATTTTTTCCTTTGTTCTGATGGTTTCAGTGATGTAGTGCCCAAGTAGCAGAGATATACCCTTTTTTTGTGGGGGGCATTCATAGTTTCCCCACAGTTGCTAGGTCACCGTCACAACAGGGGTGAAATCCAGAAGGTTCTGACAGGTTCTGGAGAACCGGTAGCGGAAATTTTGAGTAGTTCGGAGAACCGGCAAATACCACCTCTGGCTGGCCCCAGAGTGGGATGGGAATGGAGATTTTGCAATATCCGTCCCCCAGGAGTGGGGAGGGAATGGAGATTTTGCAGTATCCTTCCCCTCGAGTAGGGTGGGAATGGAGATTTTGCAGGTATCCTTCCCCTATCACGCCCACCAAGCCACACCCATCAAGCCACACCACGCCCACCAAGCCACGCCCACAGAATCGGTAGTAAAAAAAAAATTGGATTTCACCACTGCATCACATATACATTTTGATTGTTAACCCTTCACATCACACATAACTCTGTGTATTCATTGAGCGTTTACTAAGGAGAGTTTACCAAGAAGAAGAAGGTTGGCAAATATACTGAATGGTGTTTTCTGATTTTGCAAAAAAAAAAAAAAAAGGAAGCCTTGCTGGATTGCTTTGCCTGATAGTATAAATGGCTTGTGGCCAATGCATTTAAATGTTAAACGCACATAAATAAATGTTGTGGTCCCATTAGAGAAGCAGAAAAGGGAAATATATAGAATCTCCCCTCTCAACTTGGAGTTCTTGTTACGAAAGCATTTTGGAAGGCACAATCTAAATGTCAAAGCAAAGATTATTGGTAGTGGCATGGAAATATGTGTAAAAGACATGAACTGGAGCCCGACCATGTGGAAGGGAAGGATCATCAGACTGCTATGATTACAGCAGTTAGCCGATTTATTTTACCTATGTGGAAGCCAAAGGGTGGGTTGATACAATGACTCATAGGCCGCAAACACTGGGGTTTTTTTAAGGTGTTGGAAGAAATATCCTTCTGGGTTCAGCTCCAAGTGGGAAAAAGACACTGGGAACATGGAGACTGCTTGGAAAGATGGTTTAATGGTGGACAGGCTCAGGCTCAGCAGACTGATAGCATTGTGATTAACACCAGCTGTCTGCAATTATTGTAAGTTCGAATCTCACCAGGTTCAAGGTTGACTCAGCCTTCCATCCTTTCTAAGGTAGGTAAATTGAGGACCCAGTTTGTGAGGGCAATAAGCTGACTTTGTATAAATATACAAAAGTATGAAGGCTATTGCTTAACGCCTTGTAAGCCGCCCTGAGTCTCCAGAGAAGGGCGGCATATAAATCAAATTAAAAAAAAAAACATGGCTTGAGTTCCTGAACAGAAAAGGGCAGATACAGCGAGTCTCCGGGTTTTATGCTCTCTCTGGCTTTGAACTTCCTGGGGTCCAGAAAGAGTATCCTGATTGGTTGTCAGACTCCCAGGGGGTGGGGGTCTTAGCTAGCCTTGCTGGCTGATGTAATCTTCCCAGGTGCCATGTAGTGAGTTTCTGTCCTAGATGGGTCCCATTGTCTTGCAGATGAGGTCCATTGACAAAGATTGAGTTTCTACCTCTGGCCCATTAACAAAAGGGTGGGGGCAGGAAGGTGGGAGCTGCTTTGTCTTTAAAACATGCTTCTCGATTTCTCATCCAGGGAAACATAATATTCTGCCTTTTTAATATTTCCCAAAATATTTTATTCTTCTAGGAAAGGGGTGGGTGCTAACTTCCTACAAAGGCTTCAAGGCATCTTTCCCAAATGGAATATTTACATTACAGTGATGGCAGTGGTGGGATTCAAAATTTTTTACTACCGGTTCTGTAGGCGTGGCTTAGTGGGCGTCGCATGACTAGATGGGGAAAAAAAAAGTGGTGTTTTAAACTACTTTTAAAAAATACATTTTTCCTAAAAGGTTTCCACAATTTTGGCCACTACTGTAGACAGAGAAACCCTATTATCTGTCACTGCTTTTTTTCCTGGCTTCCTTCCTAGGGTGAATTTTCACCCCTGGGTAGCTTGGTGATAGCCAACGTCTCACCAATTGCTGCTCGCTTCCTTCCTTCATCCCCAAATATGCCCTCTGCCAAGATTCTTCCCTCCTACCCACCTTGGTAATCAACATCCCACAGTGAGATTAGCCAGTTTCACCTGTAGGAAGTAAGCACCCACCCCTTTCCTAGAAGAATGAAATATTTTAGGAAATATTAAAAAGGCAGAATATTATGTTTCCCTGGATGAGAAATGGAGAAGCATGTTTTAAAGACAAAGCAGCTCCCACCTTCTTGCCCCCTCCACCCTCTATCAATGGCCCAGAGGCAGAAACTCAATTCCCTCCCATCTTTGTCAATGGTCATCTGCAACACAATAGGACTCATCTAGCAACAGAAACTAACACAATAGGACCCATCTAGCAACAGAAACTCACCACATGGCACCTGGGAAGATTACATCAGCCAGCAAGGCTAGCTAAGACCCCCACCCCCTAGGAGTCTGACAACCAATCAGGATATTCTTTCGGGGCCTCAAGAAGTTCAAAGCCAGAGAGGGCATAAAACCCGGGGACTCGCACCCCTTTTTCTATTCAGGAACTCAAACCCTGTCCACCATTAAACCATCTTTCCAAGCAGTCTCCATGTTTCCAGTGTCTTTTTCCCCACTTGGAGCTGAACCCAGAAGGATATTTCTTCTAACACATCCTTTGTCAAAATGGACCGGCTGCAGAGAGTGAGAAGCAAAAGGCCCAGAGGGAAGAATACGAAGGGTGGAGTTTGGTTGACCCTGATTGTTTATGCTACTTGGCATGGTTTAAAGGGATTATAGGCTAACAAGGGCCTCAGGGGAAGTAGATGGGGCAGGAATGAGTGCCTCCAAAATAGATGAGATTCTGTTTCATTTTATTTCTTTCCATCATGCTTGCCCAGGAGGACTGGGGAGAGTAGGAGAGATAGGAAGGATAAGAAAGCAACCAATTAAGTCCAATGTAAGCCTGATTTTCATTTGCTTTATAATTAAACCAGCAGGCGTGTTTCAACAACAGATTATTTGGCCTGGAAGTTAGGTGGATTCTTCCTTGTTCTCATTCACACTGCTCTAAATACAGTAGATGTTGGTTGCGGTGTTAAATTGTGAAGATTTGTTTCTAGTGCTGAGGAGGTTTGTCTAGTATTTCTTCGCTGCCGGTTTAGCTTGCAAACAAAGCCTCCACAACTCATTTTTTGGGAAATAAAGGAACGGATATTTAGAAATGCTGCTAAAACACGGTGCAGGAAAATGAATGACATGAGTAGGAGCTGAGGCTAAATCACAATTCACTTGACTAGGTGGCTCAGCGGCTAAAGATGCTGAGCTTGTCGATCGGAAAGGTCGGCAGTTCGGCGGTTCGAATCCCTAGTACGGGTCTCCTGCGTGATCACGTGCATGCTTCTGCGCATGCACAGATCACCCATGATGATGTCGTGGTGGGTGGGTGGAGCCTCCCGCCCATTTTTGCTACCGGTTCTATAGAACCGGACCGAACCGGGAGCAACCCACCACTGGACTAGCTTATGTTCTGTCTAATCATTGGTCTGTTCTCTACTGTAATGTGAACATTATACAACAAATTATATGGTCTTTTCCAGATTTACTGTGTCCCTTCAACACACATCCCACATATTCAAAACACTCACTGAGGCCTTCTGCTCTTTCCCCAAAATTCATTTCTTAATCAGACAAATTGTGGTAGGCAGTTTCTGAAATTGAACTTTTTCATAACAGCTTATCATGAAGTCATTAATATGATTAATCAGGAATTTGTCGTTAATATTCACCATTATTTTGGGAGAAGGCTGAAAAGAACTGAGCTGTAGCCACACACCTCCTCCTAACAAATTGTCCAATTACGCAGATTTGAAGTGAGAAGATTCATGAACACTTTTTTTAAAAAAATTCTGTTAAAGGAAAAAATGAAGGTAGAATTAATAATGTTGGGTTTTCTATTGGGTACATTTAATAAATCACGTGATTACATGTTGATATTTTGAACATGAATTTGAAGAGGCTAAATGAGGTAAAATACAATACGGGTGCTCTTCAACTTAACAATCATCCATTTACCAACTAATTAAAGCTACAATACCGCTGAAACAAATAACTTATGAGCATCATAGCATCCCCTCAGTCAAAAAATAAGAATTTGCTATTTATATTGGTTGCAGCATCCCAGGTTTATGTGACTGCCTTTGTGACCTTCCCAGCTAATTTCCAACAAGCAAAGTCAGTGAGGAAAGCTGGATTTATTTAATGACTGTGTGGTTCATTTAAAAATTTCAGATATTCACCTAACAACCAAGGCCAAAAAAAAAAAGCTTGCAAAAATTGGGTAGAAAGCACTTAACCATCACTTTGCTTAGCAATGAAAAAATTGGATCCCAAATGTGGTCATAAGTCAAGGAATACCTATATCAGTGATGGTGAACCTTTTAGACACTGAGTGCCCAAACTGCATGCACACACATGCCCAAACTGAAAGGTACACGTGCACATGTGAACGCATGCATGCAAGGACATGCACATGCATGCACAAACATGTGCAGACATATACACATGCATGCACAGACATGCATGAATGTGCACTTGCACACATGCGCAAACACGCGCATGCACAGACATGCACAAGCATGCACAGGTGCACACATGCACACAAACATGCATGGACAGGAGCACGAACATGTGCGGGCAGGCAGGCATGCGCAGCAGAGACCCGAAAACCAGTTGGCCCGTGCCATAGGTTCGCCATCACAGACCCATATCAAAATCAGGAGCTTGGCACTTAATCTTGATAGTACAGTGGTTTAGTGCACCCTGTTATTAACACAGCTGCCTGCAATTTCTGCTGGTTCGAATCTCGCCAAGGCTCAAGGTTGACTCAGCCTTCCATCCTTTCTAAGGTAGGTGAAATGAGGACCCAGTTTGTGGGGGCAATAAGCTGACTTTGTATAAAATATACAAAAGAATGAAGGCTATTGCTTAACTCATTGTAAGCCGCCCTGAGTCTCCGGAGAAGGGCGGCATATAAATCAAATTAAAAAAAAAATCAATTATATAGCATGGCTTAGATTTGGGTTCAGATGAATGCTAAAATGAATATGAACTGATTTCAATAGATTTGAGATTCACCCAAAATGTCACATAAAATCAAGTCTTTGTCGAGCGTCAAGCAACACTCGACACCCTGACGTCTTGACAGGAGGAGAATAGGCGATGTGGGAGGGGGGTCGTTGGCACGGGTGACAGTGGGGGGTGATATTATGCGGCTAGGTATTATACACACTGGTGGTGGGATGTAGCAGGGCTCATGTTGGGATCTGGAGTGGCTCATGTCAGATAGCAGCTAGCCAAAAGCAATGAAGCCCCGATGATGTCATAACCCTGCGACCGTGCTGATTTGCACTGGCGGCAGATTCAAACGCCCTCCAGCTGAAAAGAGTTACGAACACACGCAAGCCAGCAATCTCACCAAGCTCAAGGTTGACTCAGCCTTCCATCCTTTCTAAGGTAGGTAAAATGAGGACCCGGATTGTGGGGGCAATAAGCTGACTTTGTATAAAATATACAAAAGTATGAAGGCTATTGCTTAACGCATTGTAAGCCGCCCTGAGTCTCCGGAGAAGGGCGGCATATAAATCAAATTTAAGGAAAAAAAAATTAGAAGGGGGAGGAACTATAAAGCGGAGCTGAGGGGCGGACGCTCTCAGCGCCGACTTTGTTCGTGTTATTGTACTGGCGCCGACTAGAAGCCGTTGTGTAGCAGGAAAATAAACCGGGTTTGTTGACTGAAGCATTGGCATCTTGTCTTTCCCAGGATTCTGCACCAGCAGCCTAGCGGAGCCGAGAGTCTTCCAGAGAGTTTGAAAAGAATACAGATTCTACATTTCAGAGGGATTTAGATTTAGTTTCCATGTCAGAAATAATGAAGATCGTTTTACCATGAATGGCTAATAGGCGGGTGTACCCTCTTTGACTGTTTTCCTCTAGTCAATTTGCAACTGGTTGAGCAACCACATCCAAAGGGTGTTCAGAAATAGTTCAGCATTGTCCTGGAGGGATGTTTCAAAGCTTTATTCTCAACCCGGTGCTATTTATCATCTTTATAAATGACCTAGAAGATGCAATGGCAGGGGTGCTTATTAAATTTGCAGATGATATCAAGCTTGGCTTTGCTAATACTTTAGAGGTCAAGATCGTGAACACCAGATGAAACTCAGTAAAGGTTGTGCATAAGTAAAAGAGTGGAGAGTTGGTCTCTGACAGAAAGCCATTGAAGAGACTAGAAGCATTTGAAATGTGGATTTACAGGCAGCTCTTACATATAAGTTGGGTTCACAAAATCAGAAATGAGGAGGTGATAAGCCACCTGGGAAAGCATCAAAGCCATCAAAGCCATCATCAAAGCCATTAAAAAGCAAAAGTTAGACTATTTTGGACATGTGATGCGACATCCAGAAAAATATGGCATTCTTCACTTAATCCTCCAGGGAAAGATTGAAGGCAAACGAGGTCCAGGCAGAAGAAGAACATCATGGCTTCAAAATCTAAGGGACTGGGTTGGACAAAACTCAACAGCACTTTTTCATACGGCTGTTGTCAAAAATAGGACGGCCAACATGATTGCTAATGTCCGATGACGGATATGGCACAAGAAGAAGAGATAAATAAAAGATTCCTCCCTTATTTCCCCATTATTTTCTTTTGTATTTTGTATTTATATTATATTTTGATAAACTAATATAAGTTTGAACAGACACACACACCCAAAACATTCAACCAGATTGGATGATGTATGTTTAATGTTGACACTATATACCCATGATGGCGAACCTATGGCACATGTGCCGGAAGTGGCACGCAGAGCCATCTCTTCGGGCCCGCCAGCTATCACCCATTGCTTTTCCGGGTTTATTTATTTATTTATTTATTCATTATATTTCTATACCGCCTTTCTCCCATAGGACTCAAGGCGGTGTACAGTTAAGAAAAATATAGACACACAAACATCATAAAATTGCTAATTAAAATTATTACTTAGTTTGGTCAATTAAATAAAACCCAGAAATTAGATAACATTTAAAAAATCATTCACATGTTCGTATGTTTAGCCCCGCCTGTTGGAACATCAGGGTCTTGAGGGCACGGCGGAAAGCACTGAGATCAGGGATATTCCGTATCTCCGGGGGCAGTTCATTCCAAAGGGTTGGAGCCCCCACAGAGAAGGCCCTCCCCCTGGGAGTCTCCAGTCGACATAATTTGACTGACGGTACCCTGAGTAGTCCCTCCCTGTGAGAACGAACTGGTCGGTGGGAGGCTATTGGTGGCAAAAGGCGGTCTCGTAGGTACCCAGGTCCTAAGCCATGGAACGCTTTAAAGGTGATAACTAACATCTTGAATCGCACCCGGAAGACCACCGGGAGCCAGTGCAGCTCACGTAGGGTTCTGGCACGCACATGTGTGCCGGCCAGTTGGTCTTCGCACGTGCATGCATGCCAGAAACCGGAAGACCAGGTGACAGGTGTGCATACTGGAAACCAGAAATTCAGCTTCTTGGAGTGCGCATGCACGCCTGGGAGCTGCTCTTCCGGTTTTTAGTGCTCCCCCTCACTCACGCATGGGTGCTCCCATTTCAGCACTATATACAGTATGTTATGCCCTCTTTGTTTTTATTATTCCTTTCTTTTTATGTCTTGTCTGTAATTGTTTATTTTATACATAACATCTTATTTTTGAAATCAATATAAACATTTAAAAATGAAAAAATACTGGTTTTATAGATGCTTCAAAGTGATGTTTTAAATTCATCAAGCTTTTCATGACTTCTATGTCAGCTGTATTCCTAACTGTCTCCTCCAAATCAAACTGTCTCGTCCTGGATGATCATCTTGGTAAAAGATGGGGCTTATTACAGTCTATTCCCTTTGGTTTGGTTGACTTCTACCCTGATGTCATTTAGGAAAGCTATAAAAACAATGTTCTTCCTTAAAGCCTATTATCTGTAATTGTCACAGTAGTATCCCATTTAAACTTATTTTTTTACATTCTTTTTAACTTGCTTTAATTGCTTGATTTATAACTGATTGGGTTAATTGCTTTCCTTATGTCTACGCTACCAGGAATAATGTGAGATTCTGTACAGTGGTATAGAAATACTGCAACTACATAATTAGACAGATAGACATAGGCCCTGGGAACAGGTAGAAATTAGCTATTCCTGTTCATAGGAGGGTATATAATGCACATTTTGTTTCATTTATAGAATCATAGGGCCAGAAGGAAACTTGGAGGTCTGCTAATCCAAACTCCTGCCCAAGGCAGGAGACTTTATACCATCCCTTCTTTCTTCTTTTGTTGTGGTTCGCCAGCAGCCTGTGGAGCTGGCAGCGGAGTGGGACAACGAAGAGGCTGAGGAAGAACATGGGCCAATCCTGGAGGCTGGGGAAGAGCCGGATGAGGGCTCTGTGTCGGAGACAGAGATGGGGCCAGGCCATTGGGGAGTGATGTGCGGACTCCGGAGCCTCCAGAGGCTGACAGTAGAGAGGCAGAGGAACAGGCAGAGGAGCCTGTTCCTAGTGCGCGTATGAGAAGAGCTGCCAGAAGGCAAGAGCAGCTAAAGCAAAAAGGATGACTCGGGAGTAGGGCCAAGAGATGATTGACCCCTCCCATATGGCTTAAAAGACCAGCAACGGCTCTTGGGCTCTTTGTTGGAAAACAACATTGATAGTATTGCTGCACTTATCTCTTGTCGGTGTCTTCTGCTTTTGAACTTTTGCCAAGAGCTGTCTTTGGCAGTTTGCCTAATTATACCCAGGCTGGTGATTACACTGAAGAATTTGTGTTTATTTAGTTTGGACTACCCTGAGAATGAGTTAATTCTCAGCTGTTCTAATAAAGTCTGTTTGTTTTGGAATTGTTTGCGTTGATTACTACCTACTTGGGCCTGGATCACAACATCTTTCTGGCAGCCCCTTAAATATTGGGGACATTGGAACATTCACAACATGTCAGCCAGTAGTGGGTTGCAAATCCTGTCGCTCATGGGCGCTTGCCAGGGGTGGGTTCTAAATTTTTTTACTACCGGTTCTGTGGGCGTGGCTTATTTTGTGGGTATGGCTTGGAGGTCATGTGACTAGATGGGCGTGGCTAGCTGGTCAGAGTCATTTCTGGAAGGTCCTCGCACTTATGACCAGTCCTTGCACTTATGACCCGACTCATTTGTTTGCTTTTAACACTGATCAGCTGTAGGATGGCCCTTTGAAGCCCCACGGCAAGAGTTTAAACAGTTTTTTCCCCTCTAGTCATCAGCTGGGACTCAGGAGGCAGCAATAGATTGGGGGTGGGACCAAATAAAAGGTAAAAATAACGTGGGTGGAGGGGTGGGAGGGCGGGGGGGAGAACTGGTTTGGTGACGTTATATCGTCACCGCTACCGGCTCGGCTGAACCAGACCGAACCGGGAGGAACCCACCACTGACGCTTGCGTGCTTGCGCGCAATGCTTCTGTGCATAAACAGAAGTATCCGGGCGGGTGAGCAGAGCCTCCTGCTGCCATCGCTACCAGTTTGTCCGGACCGGGCCGAACTGGTAGCAACCCACCGCTGATGTCATCCCTAGTCCTTCTTTAAAGAGCACAAAAGCTTGCTGCAAGCACCTAGCCAGCCTTGGCTGATTTTGAAATGCTAAGCAGAGTCAAGCAGAGCTTGTATGGGAGACTACTAGAAATTACCCAAGATGTAAACCAGTCTGAGAAGCAAAATGAATAAGTTCCAGAATAAGACAAGAGCCAACCAATTTCGCACAGTTGCTAAGAAAACAACATCCGTGTGAAGTACGTGCAGTCGCCAGGAATCAACCTTAAACTGAAGGACAATTCATTTTTATCAAAAGATCACAGCCAGAGGCATCCACAGCAACTGGGAAAAGGAAGACCCACTGCATTTTATGTGTATTCAATGCATGAGAAACCTGATGAAAAGGGATTTTCATGGCCTGGTCACACCCACCATTTTGAAATCTGAGACCATTGCTACAAATGTTCTGGTGATATATCTGAAGGAGCAGTTCAATGGCCCCTGCCACGGGGGTCTGTGACAATTCACGGTGACTAACTCGTCACGGCCAACTTGCCATAGGACAACTCACTGCAGGACAAGAGTTGCACTAATATCAAATAAATGGAGGAATAGAATAATTAAGGAAAGGATGGAAAAGGAGGGGCGGAATGAAATGTGAATGTTGTTGTTGTTGTTGTTGTTGTTGTTAGTTGCAAAGTCATGTCCGACCCATCATGACCCCATGGACAACGTTCCTCCAGGCCTTCCTGTCCTCTACCATCCTCTGCAGTCCATTTAAGCTCACACCGACTGCTTCTGTGACTCCATCCAGCCACCTCATTCTCTGCCGTCCCCTTCTTCTTTTGCCCTCAATCGTTCCCAGCATTAGGCTCTTCTCCAGTAAGTCCTTCCTTCTCATTAGGTGGCCAAAGTATTTGAGTTTCATCTTCAGGATCTGGCCTTCTAAAGAGCAGTCAGGGTTGATGTCCTCTAGGACTGACCGGTTTGATTGCTTTGCAGTCCAAGGGACTCGCAGGAGTCTTCTCCAGCACCAGAGTTCAAAGGCCTCAATTCTTTGGCGCTCAGCCTTCCTTATGGTCCAACTTTCACAGCCATACATTGCAACTGGGAAAACCATAGTCTTGACTATACGGACTTTTGTTGGCAGGGTGATGTCTCTGCTTTTTAGCATGCTAAAATGTGAATAACAAAAATTAAATTTTAAAATTTTTTGAATAATTAGAGTTGTTAAATTGTCCTGCAGAGAGTTGTCTCATGGCGAGTTGGTGTGGTGAGTTGTCCAGCGGCGACTTGTCCATTGTGAGTTGACCACAGTGAATTGGCTGTGATGAGTTGTCCCATTCCAACCAAAGAGGGCCTTGACTGTCTATCAGCCAACAGAGAAAGAGGAAGGGAAGGGAGAGAAGGAAGGAAGGAGGGAGGGAGGGAGGGAGGGAAGGAGGGAGGGAGGGAGGGAGGGAGGGAAGGAAAGAAGGAAGGAGGGAGGGAGGGAAGGAAGGAGGGAGGGAAGGAAGGAAGGAAGGAAGGAGGGAGGGAGGGAGGGAGGGAAGGAAGGAGGGAGGGAGGGAAGGAAGGAGGGAAGGAAGGAGGGAGGGAGGGAAGGAGGGAGGGAGGGAGGGAAGGAAGGAAGGAAGGAGGGAGGGAGGGAGGGAGGGAAGGAAGGAAGGAGGGAGAGAAAGAAGGAAGGAAGGAAGGAGGGAGGGAGGGAGGGAGGGAGGGAGGGAAGGAAGGAAGGAAGGAAGGAAGGAAGAAAAGAAGGAAGGAAGGAAGGATTGAGGGAGGGAGGGAGGGATCCCAAAGGAAGGGAGAAAGTGTTGTTGATGTTTTTAGTTAAGAACAAGGGCACACTAGTTAAGAAAAAGGCCGCACGCTGAAATGTTCCATTTCCCTATCTACTGAGTTAAAGTAATGTATTGGCCTCAACATCCATATAGCATGTAGTAAAATCCAAGCTGCATTTAAAATACCATTGGCTCTGATTTGGACACAAGGCAAGGCCAAAAAAAAAATAAATAAAAAATAAAAAATATATCTGTGGCCTTCCTCTTGTGATTTAATTTTCAGAATTTATTAGAACATTCCATCTGCAGCATCGTTAAAATAGAGAACTCTTAGATACACTGGGTTCTTTTCTATTTATTATCCATAGTTGGGTTGTTTCAAATCACCCCCCCCATGAAGCTGTGATTTAGTATATTGCTAATTTACATGTTTTCTTATATCATTTCAATGCCTATTAATAAAGACAATTCTCAATCCTTTCTGGAGATAGCCATAAACTGAATCCATTTATCTGTTTCTTCCCTTGCCGGATTGCCAGTTTTTCCTGGCAGAGACTAAACTCGGATCAATCCATAAGAATTTATCTTTCTCTCTGGAAGAATTTCTCAATTCAGTGTTGGTTATGAGCTGGGAAATTCTTAACAATATTTCTTCTCGCCCAATATTTATGCAAGATGTTCCCTTGTTCTGCTCTAGGCAGCCAGTTCGGTTTGCCCAACTAATCCTACAAAAAGGCATATTTGTAATTAGGAGATCTTTCATTTGTTGATGACACTTTTCATTACATCTTGGCTCTTTCTTACAAGCAGGGGAGAACAAGCCAGACCATTGATTACTTTGCCTGAAAACTGACGATATCAATTGACTTTGGCATCTAAAACATCTTGTAACCCTTCCAAGCTGCAGACATACTTACAGCCAGGGGTGAAATCCAGCAGGTTCTGACAGGTTCTGGAGAACCGGTAGTGGAAATTTTGAGCAGTTCGGAGAACTGGCAAATGCCACCTCTGGCTGGCCCCAGAGTGGGGTGGGAATGGAGATTTTGCAATATCCTTCCCCTGCCACACCCAGCAAGCCACGCCCACCAAGCCACACCACACCATGCCCACCAGGCCACGGCCACAGAACCGGTAGTAAAAAAAATTGGATTTCACTTTACTTTACTTTACTTTTATTTGATTTATATACCGCCCTACTCCTGAAGGACTCAGGGCGATGAACAGCCAACAATAAAATACATACATACAAAATTTAAAAAGCAGAGATAAAATCAAATTAAATAGTTTGGCCCAGACAGATTTAAAACCCAATCAATTTAAAATAAATTTAAACTTTGAATATTAAAAATATTAAAAAATATTAAAAAATATTAAAAATGTTTAAAAAGAGGGAGAAAGTTAGGCCAGGCCCGCCTGGTGAAATAAAAAGGTCTTTAGAGCGTGGCGGAAGGTGCGCAGATCCGGGATCCTCCGTATCTCCGGGGGGAACTCGTTCCAGATAGTAGGTGCCCCCACAGAGAAGGCTCTCTCCCTGGGGGCTGCCAGTCGACATTGTTTGGCCGACGGCACCCAGAGGAGCCCCTCTCTATGAGAGCATACCGGCCGGTGGGAGGCTATTGGTGGTAGTAGGCAGTCCCGCAAGTATCCAGGTCCTGAGCCATGGATTTCACCACTGCTTACAGCCCATGCTACCCTATACAATGGCCCTAATTAGAATGGGCTCTCTGCGTGTATATATATACACATGCATGCACATAAGCACACAATAAATTATCTGAAGAAAGAAATACAGCATTGAATAGCTGATAGCTGAATCCTTAGCAGGATGTAGTCAATCATCCAGGAATTATAGCCAAGAAGCAATATAATGATAAGTTTGAGATGATTTAGATAAATGTTTTGACTTCATCACAGAGGGATTATAAACTAGACCCAGAGAGATGTAAATGATTGTTGTAAAACTACCAGCGGAGAGAATTTGAGAGAGAAGGTGACATCTTCCATAAGTCAAGGTAGGGGGGGGAAAAAGGTTTTAAGAGAATTTAATATCTAGTAAAAGTGTGTGGATTGTCTTCCAAGTCTAAGCGAAGACCGTGTGAAATTGGAACAGGTCACACAATTTATATTTAGAATTTTACCTCTCCCCCTCCAATGGCTCCAGAGCTGCAATGCTAAAACAGTTGGCTTGGAGAGAAGCAACTATACCTGGAAATAAGGGATTAATGCTAATGTCCACTCCTGGCAAAGTGTACTTTGGATGGGAGAAAGATGGATTTTTGGCTTTCAGAAGAACTGTCAGGGTTCCAAATAACACCCCAATGAAAGAAGACTCCGAGAACAGAGGTTCCTCAAAGTTCCGTTTTATTAGAGATGTCATATTGGCACATCTGGGAAAACCCGAATCTGAAAGCTTCCAGGTTTTCCCCACCCAGAAGAAAGTCCAAGTCCCTTTTCCCTGCACCCACATGTCCATCACATGGTCCAATCAAAGCATCATCCCAACTGAAGATGCCGCCCAGTCACCCCACTTCAGATGCAGGGCAGGATATCCTTGACTCTCAAAGAAAAGAATGTTTATTGTTGTTAGTTGTGTCCGACACATCGTGACCCCATAGACAACATTCCTCCAGGCCTTCCTGTCCTCTACCATCCTCTGCAGTCCATTTAAGCTTACACCGACTGCTTCAGTGACTCCATCCAGCCACCTCATTCTCTGTTGTCCCCTTCTTCTTTTGCCCTCAATCGTTCCCAGAATTAGGCTCTTCTCCAGTGAGTCCTTCCTTCTCATATGGTGGCCGAAATATTTGAGTTTCATCTTCAGGATCTGGCCTTCTAAAGAGCAGTCAGGGTTGATCTCCTCTAGGACTGACTGGTTTGATCGCCTTGCAGTCCAAGGGACTCGCAGGAGTCTTCTTTCTCCAGCCCCATAGTTCAAAGGCCTCAATTCTTTGGCGCTCAGCATTTCTTATGGTCCAACTTTCACAGCCATACATTGCAACTGGGAAAACCATAGCCATGACTATACGCGCTTTTGTTGGCAGGGTAATGTCTCTGCTTTTTAGTATGCTATCTAGATTTGCCATAGTTTTCCTCCCCAGGAGCAAGCATCTTTTAATTTCTTGGCTGCAGTCCCCATCTGTGGTGATCTTGGAGCCCAGGAAAATAAAATCTGTCACTATCTCCATTTCTTCCCCATCTATTTGGCAGGAATTGAGAGGGCCGGGAGCCATGATCTTAACTTTCTTAATGTTGAGCTTCAAGCCAACTTTTGCACTCTCCTTCTTCACCCGCATCAAGAGTCTCTTTAGTTCCTCTTCACTTTCTGCCATTAGAGTGGTATCATCTGCATATCTGAGGTTGCTGATATTTCTCCCGGCAATCTTAATTCCAACTTTTGATTCATTTAGCCCCGCTTTTCTCATGATGTGCTCTGCATATAAGTTAAATAGGCAGGGCAACAGTCTTGCTGGACTCCTTTCCCAATTTTGAACCTATCAGTGGTTCCATGTCCAGGACACGGACTGGGAGGCATCTTCAGTTAGAATGGTGCATTGATTGGAATGTTATTATGGCTACGTATCTCCCCAGCTCCATACAATCCCCCCTCCCAGTTTCCCACAGCACTAAATGTGGCAGCCCTGAAGATCCAAAGTAAGAGATGTCTTCCAGGATTGACAAGAACAGGTAAACAAAATACTCCCCTTCCCTCCTTTCAGTTTTTTGTGCCACCTATGGCTTGGGCCAGTCCCTCTCTCAGCCCTGGGAAGAAGACAATGGCAAAACACATCTAAAAAAACCTTAGAAAGAAAACCGATTCCACATGCTGCAGATATATATACGAGTAAAAAAATATGCATGTTTAATATATAGCAACTGTTCTACAATGATATTAACAATCCTATTGAGGTCAACCCCGAATGTAACAATAATAAAATAAAGCAAACTATATGAGATTGTGCTCCAGCTTCTGAACTCCACAGCCAGTAGCAGGATAATTTTGATTGACCTTTACTAAACATTCTCGAAGGCATCTACTGTATAAAAGGTAAAAAATTAAAATAATAGAAAACTATTTTCACATTGTTTGGTTCAAACCTTCATTGGTTTATAAGAATGGGACATTCGAACATTAAAGGTCACAGACCATCTTTAGCAGAACACGTTCTTAACGTGGCAGTGTAAGGACATGACAGCATTGTAATGCACAGCCTGATCTTTGCTGCTATAGTATGGGTTTCATACAAATCAAGTTGAAAACAGGTATCTATATTCTGAGGATACTGATACTTCTCACATTTCATCCAGATTAGGTTAGGATTGGATAGGATAGGATGATGACATGAGATGAGATGAGATGAGATGATAAGTTAATATACTGTAAGAGACAAGGCAAGGCAAGGCAAGGCAAGGCAAGGCAAGGCAAGGCAAGGCAAGGCAAGGCAAGGCAAGGCAAGGCAAGGCTAGGCAAGGCAAGGCAAGGCAAGGCAAGGCAAGGCAAGGCAAGGCAAGGCAAGGCAAGGCAAGGCAAGGCAAGGCAAGGCAAGGCAAGATTACCTTTATTGTCACTTTTTTCATGATAATAGCAATAGAACTTAGACTTATATACCACTTCACAGTGGTTTTACAACCCTCTCTAAGCGGTTTACAGAGTCAGCCTCTTGCCCCCAACAATCTGGGTCCTCATTTTACCCACCTCGGAAGGATGGAAGGCTGAGTCATTTTTAAAAGAAAAAAAGCCTTTTTTTTTTCTTTTAAATGCCTTTGACAATCCCAGCTGAGTTGCCTGATCGGAAGAGGCTTTTTTTCTTTTAAAAGCCTCTGACGATCCAAGCTGAGTTGCCTAATCGTCAGAGGCATTTAAAAGAAAAGAAGCCTCTGCAGATCAGGCAACTCAGCTGGGATCGTCAGAGCCTTTTGAAAGCATTTTTTTACAACCTCTTCACCGAAGAGGTTGTAGAAAAAATGGTTTTAAAAGTAAAAAAAAAAAATTGGCCACACCCACCCAGTCACATTACACCCCTCCAACAAGCCACGCCCACAGAACCGGTAGTAACAAATTTTAGATTTCACCACTGGGAAGGATACTGTAAAATCTCCATTCCCATCCCATTTCAGGGGAAGGATACTGTAAAATCTCCATTCCCGTCCCACTCCAGGGGAAGGATACTGCAAAATCTCCATTCCCATCCCACTCCAGCGGAAGGATACTGTAAAATCTCCATTCCCATCCCACTCCAGGGGAAGGATACTGCAAAACTCCCATTTCCTCCTGATCAGCTGGGACTCAAGAGGCAGAGAATAGATGGGGGCGGGACCAGTCAGAATTTTTACTACCGGTTCTCTGAACTACTCAAAATTTCCGCTATCAGTTCTCCAGAACTGCTGAAACCCACCTCTGATTCACAGCTGGTTTTTCTCTAAGACGCAGGTGAATACTGTGCAAAAACAGTGGGACAAATGGTAAGAAAAACCAAAAACACTTGTCTTTGCTTCCAAATATCAGAAAATAACAATAATGTTAATTGTTTTAAGTCACAGCAAATGTTATTGGTGGGTCCATCTAAGTGACAAACAAATGCGGTCTATATTGCTCTCACTGCTAAAAAGAAATTCAACATTTTCTTTTCTTTCGTGCCCTTTCTTTTCCATGTTGCCAGAACACAAAAAAAGGAACACTTTCCCAGCTTGGTCTTTAAGACCTTCTAGGGTGAATCGACTGTTCTTAGAAGGCTTCAGCACTTTCCTCTGGATTTGGAAGAAAGAAGAATTGCCTTTTGAATTTCCTTTTCTCAGTGGTAAAGAAAAAAAAATATATAATATGGCTGTTACTCTCAAAGGACAACCTGAAGTTCACTTTTAAGAGGTGGTGAGCCAAAGATATGTAAGAACTTCCGTTTAGGTTATTTCTTTGTTGTCCTGCGTATTCAGAGGACTCTGGAAATTCACCTCAGGTAGATTTTTCAAACCCTGCATTTTATGGTCAAAGGGGAAAATGATATTTTGAAAGGCATTTTCCCCAGTGAGATAAACACTGACATTCTGAAAGTTTGAGGTCCTTGTGTTCCCAGAGCTTTAATTTCTCCGGCGTTTTCCTTTCTGCTTTCAATGCGTAGGAAATTGTGAATCTTTTTGGCCTGGCTGATCTTGGGAGTTTTAACTAATTTTATACTTAACTACTCTTCACTGCCACATTGAATACTTTATTTATTTTTGTTGAAAGTATATTTGAAACAAGAGTGACAGATAGACTAGGACAATATCGGTAGAGGACCGGAAAGACAAAACTGCTTAATCCTATATTTACTTCAGCATAAATTCTGCTATCTCTAATAAGCATTACTTCCTCAACAGATCAGCATGGGATTACGGCTTAAATCAATTTCCCCCCAACATGCTGTGCTATAGATATGCTAGGCTTCCACTTCCATAATTATGGAATCCGAAAGATACAGAGGATTTAACCGAGTCTGTAATAACATAGCTGCTCTAAAATGCAGAATGATGTTTAAAATTTAAGATATGCAGATTTCCTATCTTACATTTTAGTTCTTGCACTTATGTCTTAAGTTATATCATTTTAAGAGCATGAACAGAAGATATATTGCATTTCATTTTGTTAGATAGGGCCAAGTGTTCAAGTCTATCAAGATTGTTTTGGATCTTGAGCTTATCTTTTGGAGTGTTGGCTATTCCTGCCAGTTTAGGGTCATTAATTAGTCTAACTTAGTCTCCTTCCCAATTCTTGCTTTTTTACTTCCAGATATTGACTTAATATTAAGGGTTTTGTCCAGGGGTGAAATCCAGCAGGTTCTGACAGGTTCTGGAGAACCGGTAGCGTAAATTTTGAGCAGTTCAGAGAACCGGCAAATACCACCTCTGGCTGGCCCCAGAGTGGGGCGGCACCCTGAGGAGGCCCTGTCTGTGGGAACACACCGGGCAATTGGAGATTGTTGCTGGCTGCAGGGGGGGTCCGACAAATATCCCAGGCCTAGGCCATGAAGGGCTTTATAGGTGATAACCAGCACCTAAGTGGTGGTGTGGGAATGGGGATTTTGCAGTATCCTTCCCCTGGAGTGGGGTGGGAATGGAGATTTTGCAGTATCCTTCTCCTGCCCTGCCCACCAAGCCACACCATGCCCACCAAGCCACGCCCACAGAACCGGTAGTAAAAAAAAATTGGATTTCACCACTGGTTTTGTCTCATTTCTATCCAGTTCCTGGTCTTTGTTCTACATTTCTGGCTACCATTTGGTGCTATTCTTAGCACAAGTCTCCACCTGGCTCCTGTGACAAACATCAATCTGATTGGCATGACAATATTTTACTTCTCATCCGTGAGTGACTTGGTCATAAGGCATGACTTTATCTCACTCCTGGTGATAAGATATTGTTTTTCTTTCAGTGTCATTGAAAGGCTAATAGATAAATCTCCTTGCCCGAGCTCATTCATTTCTCTACAGCGGGTACACTAAAGAGCTATCATGGAGGCACTATGATACAGCAAGAAAAGAGCAGCAAAACCCTTGTCAAAATTCCTAAAACATCTACATTGACAGATCTCTCTGTATTTTTTTTTCCAGCTAAGCCAATGATGGCTAACCTTTTTGCCATCGCGTGCCAAAAGTGGGGGGAGTGCGGTGGGATCACATGCACGCGTGCCCACATCCATAATTCTATGCGCCCCGCCCCCCCGTGCTCCCCCCGCTTTTGGCACGTGATGGCATGATGAGCCCGGTAGGCTCGTTTTTTGCTCTCCCCAGGCTCCAGAGCCTTTCTAGGAGCCTGGGGAGGGCAAAAACGGCCTTCCCCACCCCCCCTCCAGAGGCCCTCCGGAGGCCGGAAACAGTGTGTTTCCTGACTTCTGGTGGGCCCAAAAGGCCCGAAAATCAGCTGGCTGGCGCACGCATGCGTGCCGGAGCTGAGCTCACGTGCCCACCGATATGGCTCCACGTGCCACCCGTGGCACCCGTGCCATAGGTTCGCCATCACGGAGCTAAGCCATATCCTTAACCTCCATGAGGCAGCTCTGATTTGCCTGGATGACATTCTTCATGCCACAAAGATAACACAGGGTGTTTGTTCACAGTGGAGGAGATTTCCAGTGCTGATAGCTGCTTTAAAGGGATTCCTGTGTTAGTCTCCTTAGACAGGGGTCAGCAAACCACAGCTCTGGAGCCGCATGTGGCTCTTTCATCCCTCTGCTGCGACTCCCTGTTGCTGGTCGGCACCACAATTTTGAGAGGAGCTTCCGGTGGGGGTGGGGGAAGCATGACATATCAGGAGGAAACTCAATGGCAAAGGGTGGGTTTTCCAGTTGGTTTCACAATTGATAGAGCTTTTGGTTAGGACAGGTAGAGGAAAAAAGACACCTCACTAGGAGGAGACTCTATAGTGGGGGAATCGGACTTCCGGTTGGCTCCAGAACTGAATGGGGAGCATCTGGTTAGGACCTTTGTGGATCTTTGAGGGTTTAAGGTTGCTGACCCCTGCCTTAGACATAAGATTCATTAGGTTCCATTCTAAGAGACAAACAGCCCATTTGACTTTTGTTAAAGTCAATCAACAAAAGTCTAGGAGGTTGATGCCCGATCCCATCATCTTGAAAGAAGTGGGTTGCAGATAGACAGTCCATGCATCTCACAATCAGAAATGTATGAGTAAGCAGAAAAGCAGCGATATCTGGTTTAGCATTTCCCCCATGGGGGGGAAAATGGGACATTCCATTCCCAGCTGACATTTCAGTGGTGTTTACCCTTCCATCAAAGCCCATTACGGTAATGTTCATCTCTCTCCAATTAAAAATCTATTTAAAAAGTGTATGAAAAAAAACTGGACCGAAGTTGTTTGCACAGTGCAGTAATTATATATATATATATATATATATATATATATATATATATATATATATATATATATATATATATATATATATATATATAATCTATACCAGGGAAATTTGCATTTTAAAAGCCTGCATTAGGGAAATTTATGTTTAATGCAAATAAGGGGTATTTGCATTTTAAAAAGGTTCTTGGGCAATTTACATTAAAAGTTATGTAAATTAGACAAAGATGCATAGAAAGTTTTCACAGATTACCAGGCGCTGAGAAAGCAAATGGTTACAAAATTTTCTACGAACTTTAAAAAAAGAAAGAAAAAAAAAACTAAACCCACGAGTAGTCGGTTTTCTCCAAATTGAATTCAACTCCTGTGACTTAATGCTGCCCTAATAATGTAGTCAATATTTTTTTTTTCACGGTTTCTACATCCCTAATCAGGTTTTATGGTCATACTAATGATGAAACTGCATTTCTATGAAAATTGATTTTGAAGGGTTTCACCTGCAACAGGTCCTTTTTTTTTTTTCATGCAGAAATAATGTACGGGGACTCCTTTGGATTGTGATGTTTGCAAAAGCTTCAAACACAACCTGAAATCTCAAAGCCGACAAGGGAAATGTAGTTAATAAAGCATCTGTTTCTCTCGATGTATTACTTGAGTAGAGGATTCTGTACCCTTAAGATCTGGAAGAAAAGTGGTGGCCATTGTTAAAAGAGGCAGGGAGAGAGTAGAGAAGCAGGAGAAAGAAATCTCCCAGATATCGGTTGACTGATGACTTGCAATTTATAAACTCTCCCGTGAAATGGATTTCCAACGATATTTATTGCAATATGACTGCTGGGCAGTTCAAAAATCAATTCTGTAAATGTAAAGAGAAAGGGTGAAATTGTTAATGCGTGTTTTATATGAACATCAAAGCAGTGTCTTCCCCCTGTAAAATAGGAGCTATTTGTCCCATGCTCAGTGCCAAAACAAGGAATCTGCAATCTCCTTTTTAAAAACTTAATTGTCATTGTACATATATACACAGTATACCCATACAACGAAATTCACTTAACACCCAAAGACCAGGCCCAACACACATAACAATCCCCAAACACCCCCACCCACCCACCACAAATTCCCCACTCCTAAACCACCCAAACATCCACACAACAGACCAAGTAATGCTGTCCAACAGCTCACTGATGGTGGCCCTTTAGTTCATTGTTGAGTGCAATTATAGCTCTGGGATAAAAACTATTCAGAAAACGTGGGGTCCGAGTTTTAATTGTTGTGCATCTTCTGCCGGAAGGCAACAGTCCAAAAAGATTGTAAGCAGGATGGGAAGAGTCTCTGAGAATGTTATGCAACTTTCTCAAACAGCGAGATTCGAAGATGTCATCCATAGCTGGGTAGCTGGAGCCCGATGATATTCTGGGCAGTTTTAATGATTCTCTGTAGAGCTTTTTTGTCCGCTACAGAGCTGCTCCCATACCATGCAAGAATGCCGTATGTCAGGACACTCTCAATGGTGCTGTGATAATAGGACAGAAGTAGATACTGAGATAGATTTATCTTCCTGAGCATTCTCAGGAAGTACAGCCTCTTCTGTGCCTTCTTCACAAGTGTGTTAACATTCATAGTCCATGAGAGGTCCTTCGAGATATAAATGCCCAGAAATTTCTGGTAACAAACAAAACCTGGAATATTCCTGATGCCTTTTGACCCAAGCTGCTGCTGCTTCTTCTTCTTCTTCTTCTTCTTCTTCTTCTTCTTCTTCTTCTTCTTCTTCTTCTTCTTCTTCTTCTTCTTCTTCTTCTTCTTCTTCTTCTTCTTCTTCTTCTTCTTCTTATTATTATTATTATTATTATTATTATTATTATTATTATTAATTCAATTTGAATGCTGCCCCTCTCCGAAGACTCAGGGTGGCTCACAATGCATTTAAAATCATTATAAAAAACATATAAAAATTAAAAACATTAAAAACATTAAAACTCACTCACATCATTCATGGCCGGATCTCACCGGATCGCAAGAGCGAGATCAACAGCCCCAGGCCTGCCGGAAAAGCCAGGTCTTCACCACTTTTTGGAAGGCCAATAGGGTGGGGATGGTCTGGACCTCAGGAGGTAACTGGTTCCAGAGAGCTGGGGCAGCCACAGAGAAGGCTCTCCCCCGCAGGCCCGCCAGCCAGCATTGTTTAGCTGACGGTACCTGGAGGAGACCAACTCTGTGGGATCTTACCGGTCACTGGGAGCTATGTGGTAGAAGGCGGTCTCGAAGATACTTCAACTTCATCACTTGAAGGAGTAGGCCATGCTTATTTTCTGTATCAGCAGACAAGTTCTGCCAAAGAAACAAAAACCATCTAAATAAGTTTAAAAATACACAAAACCAACACGTTGGCCTCAAGATGATTACTATGTTGTGGTGATTCAGTTCACTGTTCTGGGGGATTGTTGCTTAAAATAGATTCACAGCAAATTCTCCAACAAGCAGGCATCATCAAGAAAAAAAAAACCTAAGAAAGATGCTGTGGCCTGGGAAAAAAGGGCTCTTAAGATGGAAAAAAAGGAGGCAATGAATCAATAGGACCTAATAAAAAGGAAGAAAAGTGGAAATAGGTTCAGTGCAGAGGGAGAAAGTAATGAATATGAAGAAAACACCTGAGAACAATCTCATCGGCTGGATTACTGAGAATAGAGGATTTGTGTTTCTGTACTCCCAAAACATCACCTGGGAAATGGATGGCTGAACATAATAAGTTGTGGGAATGGAGGAGAAAGCTGCCTAGGCTGGTCAGATATAGGAAGTCAAAAGATTCTGTGTAATGCAGCGGAAGAGGTCTGGGATGATGAGGCTGTTCCATACTGCAGATGGTTAGTGGATTAAGAGAAGATTCTGTCTCCACCTCATTGTATATTAATAGAACAGGATATCAGAGTTGGAAGGGACCTTGAAGGTCTTCTAATCTAACCCCCTGCGCAAGCAGGAGATCCTATACCATTCCAGACAGGTGACTGTCCAGTCTCTTCTTAAAAGCCTCCAGTGATGGAGCACCCACAATTCCTGAAGGCAAACTGTTCCACTGGTTAATTGTTCTCACCGTTAGCAAAATTTCTCCTTAGTTCTAGGTTGCTTCTCTCTTTGCTTCCATCCATTGTTTCTTGTCTTGCCTTCTGGTGCTTTAGAAAATAGAATAGAATAGAATAGAATAGAATAGAATAGAATAGAATAGAATAGAATAGAATAGAATAGAATAGAATAGAATAGAATAAATTTTTTATTGGCAAAGTGTAATTGGACACACAAGGAATTTGTCTTGGTGCATACGCTCTCAGTGTACATAAAAGAAAAGATACGTTCATCAAGAATCATAAGGTACAACCAGGGGTGAAATCTAAAATTTTTTGCTACTGGGCGTGGCTTAATTAGTGGGTGGGGCTTGGTGGTCAGGTGACTGGGTGAGCGGGGCTTGGTGGTCAGGTGGGCTTGGCCAAGTCGACATCACTTCTTTGCCCTTTTTTAACCTACAAAACACAACACAACACAACTGGCTCACCCACAATGTAAAAGCAGCTGTGCTAGACCCAAAGTGGCCCCTGCAACAAGCAGGAACCTCACACAACCACAAAAAGCCCAAAAAACAACTTTCACACTTTACACATACACAACACAACACAACTGGCTCACCCAATGTAAAAGCAGCTGTGCTAGACCCAAAGTGGCCCCTGCAACAAGCAGGAACCTCACAGAACCACAAAAAGCCCAAAAAACAACTTTCACACTTTACACACACACAACACAACACAACTGGCTCACCCAATGTAAAAGCAGCTGTGCTAGACCCAAAATGGCCCCTGCAACAAGCAGGAACCTCACACAGCCACAAAAAGCCCAAAAAAACCAACTTTCACACTTTACACACAACACAACACAACACAACTGGCTCACCCACAATGTAAAAGCAGAGGCAAAATGGCCCCTGCAACAAGCAGGAACCTCACACAGCCACAAAAAGTCCAAAAAACCAACTTTCACACTTTACACACACAAAATTCCACATACAGCTTTGTGAGATTTTGTGTGTTTGTGTAGTTAGAGTGAAACACTACAGAAACACACAAAATCTCAGAAAGCTGCACAAATATTATTTTATTCTATTTTTATTTTTATATAAAAGCAGCTAAATTTAAAACTTCCTAAACTTTAAATGGCTAGGTCTAAAAAAAGAACAACTAAAAAAAAAACCCAATTAACTATTTTTTTTAAAGCTCCCAAAGGGGAAAAAAACTTACAGGCAGGCAGGCAGGCAGATAAAGCTGCTCATCGATGAGCTTGATTGCAGGCAGAGAGATTCAGTTGCTTGCTGATGCAATGGATTGTAGGGATTACAGCAAGCGAAGCAAGGCCGGCATGCGAAGGTAAGCAAGCTGGAGGCTGGGGGGGGGGAGGGATTTTTGCTACCGGTTCTCCAAACTGCCTGCCACCATCGCTACCTACTCGCCTGAGCCGGTCCGAACCAGGAGCATTTCACCCCTGCGGTACAACACTTAATGATAGTCATAGGGTACAAATAACCAATCAAATCATATTAGGAAAGAGTCAATATAAATTGAAATAGGTTGAAATAAATAGGTTGAAACCCCCCACCCCTCTTCTTTGTGGCAGCCCTTCAAATATTGGCAACACTGCTATCATGTCACCCCTAGTCCTTCTTTTCACTAGACTAGAGAAACCCAATTCCTGCAATGGGTTTTCATATGTCTTAGCCTTATTTTAGCTTTATTTTACTTCACAAGTTTTAGCCGTATATTTTGCTTTCTTCCTTGGCTATCTTTGTTAGTTTTCATGTTAAGATTTATTGTTTTAAGATTTTCATGTTAAGATTTATTGTTTTAAGCTTGTCATTTTTATTTTGTAAGCCACCTTTATGGTGAGGTGGGTGGCATATAAATTTAGTAAATAAATTAGAGGACATCTGGAGGTAGTCTAATGCACAACTAACATTTCTGCAAAAGAGGCATTATAACAAATGACAGGCATGGAAACACACTGCTGAGCACAGCAATTGTACTGATTAAACCAGCAAAACTTCAGGTAATAGTAACACTCATCACCTTAAATGTGACCTGGCGTTTGTTGTGACTCCGACCCCCGAGCCCGTCTTATCGGAGGGAGAAGGCTCTGAAAGTGAAGGAGAGGAGTTGGCCAGGCCTCCTTCTCTAGGACCCTCCTCTCTGGCAATGCCTCAGTGTCTCCCGAAGGAGAAGAGATTGGCCAGGAGCCAGGTATCACCGAGCAGTCGCAGTTGGACAGTGACGAAGATAAGTCTTGGCTGGATCCATGCCAGCGTCGGAGAGACAAGCTCACGCAGCAGAAAAGGAGGCGTGCCAGAAATTAAGCTGAGTCACTGGACCACACCCCACAGGGGATAAAAGGGGGTATGGTGGCCATTCAGGCTCTGTGACGGACAAAACTAAACAACTAGTGAGTCGCATTGTATCTCTGAAACTACGTTATCTGCCTGTCTTGGATTTAATATGGACTGGACTTGACAATTCTGTGGCTTTGTGTATTTGTTTTGATTCTCTGTGAGTAAAGTTCTTGGCAAGCAGCTACTGGGTTGCTGCCAATCCTGTTATCGAAGGAATTTATTGTCTGCAAGTTTTATTTAACTCCTGGCTGACTGTTTGTGTGCGTGTGTGAGACGGGGACAGAACAGGGTTATTCTCCACTTTGAAACTGATTCTCTAGATATACAATCACTTTAAAAAAAAACAAGTTCAAGTCCCTGCCCAGCACTCACACATCCATCACATGGTTCAATCAGACACCATCCAGAACTGGAGATGCTTCCCAGTCACCTCACTGTAGCTGCAGGTCAAGATGGCCTTGACTCTCGGAGAAAAGAATATTATTATGACTATCTATCACCCACACTCTATACCAGTGATGGCTAACCTTTTCCAGACTGAGTGCCCAAAGCTCACATCCCCCTGCATGTGACCCGCCCCCCTGCGCATGCGCAACAGAGAACTGAAGACCAGCTGGCCAGTGGGAGGCGTGCGTGCATGCACAGCAAAGCTGAACTGGGGCGACAGCTCACGTGCCCACAGAGAGGCCACTGTGTGCCACCTCTGCCACGCGTGCCATAGGTTCGCCATCACGGCTCTATACAAACACCCCTCCCATTTTCCCACAATATAGAAATGTGGCGGGCCGGAAGGCCCAACTGTAAAAGATAGCTTCCAGTTCTGACAGCCTATTTCCTTCTAATGTCCACCTTGGAATGCCTGTTTGTGATGCTTTCAAGCCATGGTGGCTCCAGGTGACTGCAGAGTGTCTTTTTGGCACGATTTCAGAGATGGTTTACTATTGCCTATTTCCTTGGAGCTGAGAGATTGTGAGTGGCTCAGCTGATTTTGTACTTAAAGCAGGACTAGAACTTATGATCTCCCCATTTCTAGCCTGTGGCCTTAACCTCTACACCAATAGCACTAGCCATAGCACTTAGACTTATGTACTGCTTCATAATGCTTTATAGCCCTCTCAAAGTAGTTTACAAGAGTCAGCATATTGGCCCCAACAATCTGGGTCCTCATGTTACCAACCTCGGAAGGATGGAATGCTGAGTCAACCTTGAGCTAGTCAGGATCGAACTCCTGGCAGTAGGAAAGCAGAGTTCGCCTGCATTCTAACCACCGTGCCATCAAGCTGACTCTCTAGTACAAATGCGTAAAACTGACAAGCAATGAAGGTAGGAAGTGAAATGCCTTTCTTGGAACAATTGGAAACTCACATTCAGATATTATTTTTTTTATTTTTAATTTGATTTATATGCTGCCCTTCTCCGGAGACTCAGGGCGGCTTACAATGCGTTAAGCAATAGCCTTCATACTTTTGTATATTTTATACAAAGTCAGCTTATTGCCCCCACAAACTGGGTCCTCAATTTACTTACCTTAGAAAGGATGGAAGGCTGAGTCAACCTTGAGCCTGGCAAGATTCGATCTTACTTTAATTGCAGACAGCTGGTGTTAAATTACAGAGCTCTGTCTGTTGAGCTATCCAGGCTCCCTTAAGCTCATAGTTAAATGAAAGTATTTATTAAGGAAATGGAATGAAAAGATGAGATAGACCAAAGTAATTTTTGCAATAGTGGTGAATATCTCTAGCTTGGGTGTAGGATAAGAGTGACGGTTCATTCTCTGAGCTTGTGGGTTGATTTCTGAACGTTTTGTTACCAATCTAGGTAACATCTTCAGTGGAGTTTAAGGGATGTGTCAGTGTTCTATTTATAAGGGCTTCAGGTGTAGGTGTGTCAAATGAGGGCCTTGTGATGGGTCAGAGTAATTTTTTAAAAAGAAAATTAAACTTGCTGATTTGGAAATAAAATCTAGACCATCCTTTTTAGCAATTTTAGATGATCAGAAAAGGTGCGAAATTGTATTCCACTTTCATCATAATTGTTATAAAATAAAAATAAGATAATTAATTATTCATTCTGTCATTGGAAAGACAAAGAGCCCTTGCCAACCAGTCTTCATCAGAAGACTGGCACGTTTCCGTTAAAGGCTTTTTCACATCTTCTGAACTGATGAGGCCTTATTTTGTTAGTTGATCAACTGGCGGGGGAGGGGGATGTATTTAAAAAAGGAAGTCTTTGGAAGGTCTGAGAGGCTATCAGTGTTTTTGTTTAAAAGATGAGGAAAGCTTGGGAAAAAATATGCAAGTTTTTCTTGAATATTCACAGATGCCAAACATATACGTTTTTTTTTTTTTAAAAAAAAACTTCTCATATTGCAGAAAGGGAATGAATTTAAAAAAAACAAAACAAAAACCCCCCTCCATTTTGAAAAACGCAAAATAAAAAAAAAACATCCCCAAATTAAAGGGAAGTTACAGTTTAATATTAAAAAAAAAAAGCTCTAGGAGGATACACATTCTTATCGTTCATTGGTATTAGAAGTTTGGCCAATAAAAAGATAAAAGAGCAGGGATAGGGAATTAAAGTATGACCATTGTCATGATTTATTTCACTGGAAAAGTTTTACTGGCTTATTTCCACATTCCACACTGCAATTTTGGATTGACGGTTTTGCCAGTTGTTGTTTTTTTTAAATGCAGACCAAGAGCAGGGGAAGTTGGATGAAATCACAGTGAACTGAACCCACATATGTGTTTTGGTTTGATAGTTGTGGTTCCTTCATATTCAGTGCTTCAAATTAATTCAAGGAAGGATGGGAATACAATATATCAGAGTAAATCTTTTTTTGTGTGTAAAGGATTAGGTCCGAGGTTAAGTCTTTCAAGTTAGTTCTTGGAGAAGGTCTCGCATTGTCCAGACCACCAATCAGTGCAGACAGAACAGAAATAAATGAAAAAAATGGGTTGATACCTATAAAGAAGCTTATGTTTGAACTAATATAGTTTATATAATAATATGTTAATATCAGGGGTGGGCTTCAAAAATTTTAGCAAGGAGTTCTCTGCCCAGTTGCTGGGTGGGCATGGCCATGGTGGGCGTGGCCTAGTCGACCTCCTGCACCATGGCGGGCTGGGGCATTTTTGCTGTCCCTGGGCTCCGGAGGCCTTACTGAAGCCTCTGGGAGGGCAAAAATGGCCTCTCCAGGCTCCAGAGGCCCTCTGGAGGCTGGAAACTCGCCAGTTTCTGGACTTCCTGAACTTCCAGTAGGCCTGTTTTTCACCCTCCCTGAGCTTCCGCACGCGCCCTGCATTTAGCTGCATCCAAAACAGGCCTCTTGGGGACTCCTGGGAGGGGCGGGGTGGGGTGGGCAGGGCCAGCCAGGAGTGGGATTTCGGGGTTCTCCAAAATCTAAGCTAGAGGTTCTCCCGAACCCTTGCGAATCCCCAGCAGCCCATCCCTGATTAATATATATATTGTACTCATGATAGAAAAAAGATGCTGAGACCCTAGAAAGTGTGGAGAGAAGAGGAACCAAGATGACAAAGGATCTGGAGGCCAAATCATGTGATGAAAAGTTGAGGGAGCTACAGTAGGTCTGTCTAGTCTATTGAAGAGAAGCGACATGATAACTTCTTCCAGTATTTGAAAAGCTGTCACAAAGAAGAGGCAGTTGACTTATTCTCTAGGGCACCAGAGGGCACAACAAGAAGTAATGGGTGGAAGCTTGTTAAAGAGAGATCCAACCTAGAAATAAGGAGAAATTTTCTGACAGTAAGAACTATTAATCAATGGAATAACTTTCCTCCCCAAGTTCTGGATGCTCCATCACTGAAAGCTTTCAAGAAAAGATTGGACAATCATTTGACTGGGATGGTATAAATCTCCAGCCTTGAGCAGGGGATTTAAACATCTGAGATCCTTTCCAGTCCTATGATTCTATGCTCTGTGTTCGGATCTGTGACCTTCCAGATATTGTTGAACTCCATCATCCACTCGTAAGTCACCTTAGCTAATAATTAGGAATTACAGAACTTCCATGGCCACAAGTTTCTCCATTTATGTGTTAAGAGTAATATCAAGTACTTCCAGAGAACATGTAGAAAAGCATCTCTTTCAACCACATAAGAATCTTGATAAGTGTTGCAAAATCATAATGAATAAATACATCTACCTTTCAGCATGGCAGACTATTTCTTATATTATTGATTTCTTCCCCTTCCATCCTGACTTTCATTTGTGTTCCATTGAAGGAGATGGTGTTGTGGGGGAGGAATGATGGGAATGATAAATGCTATTTTCCCTTCTGCCTAACACATGCACCGAAGAATTGTCAAATCAAATCAGCAACTTGTAGCTGTTTCTTCACTTTCAGGCTTATAATTTTGGGCGATCCAAGCAGAGCGCTCTGGCAAATTGTTCTCATAAATTACCCTTATGTCCAAGCTGATGTGGAAAGGGAAAACTGCAGGGAATGAGAAAGCAATACTGTTTTCACCAACCTTCAATTGTTCAACTTAGCCAAGTTGTCTTATTTTTTTAGCTACAATTTTTAAGGAAAGAAACTCCAGAATTTCGGGGAAAGCATGGAAAAGCTACAGTAGCTGAAACTATAAACAAAATATAATGAAACAACATAAAGAAAAGAAAGGAGGAATGAAAGGAAGGAAGGACAGAAAAAAGGAAGAAAAAAAGAAGGGGAGGGGAGGGAGAGGAGAGGAGAGGAGAGGAGAGAAGAAAAGAGGAGAAGAGAAGAGAAGAGAAGAGAAGAGAAGAGAAGAGAAGAGAAGAGAAGAGAAGAGAAGAGAAAAGACGAGGAGTGCTGACTTAGAAGATAGAATTTAAAGAACTACAGACATTACTAACTATATTGTGCAAGATTTTAGAATGTTACCTAATTATGACATCACGTTTTAATATGGTTTAAGCATTTACCTTCACTCATTGAAAAATGGAATCAAATACTAAAACCCATAATATCAACTACCAATCTTGAATATCTCATGAATATTCAGCAGATATGTAGTTAACAGTGTTTGCAGAACAAATATTTAAGATGTGGATAGACGCATTTCCATATTTTCTCTAAAGAGAAAGCATGTCACACCCACGACTCCAATCTGTAGAGACAAATAGTGTGTATGCAAATATTTGTAACTCATTATTATTATTTAAACAATATTATTTAAGTAGTGGAAAATAAACTCTGGCCAAATGAGCTGGTTGACCAGATGCTAATTACTGATGGTAATTTCAAGCTCTTCCTTCGTTCTTCTCAGACTCTATTCATGTAGAAGTAGGCTTATAAGGACTAAATCTTTCCTTGGGAAAAATGGAATGTTACCTTAAAAAGCAAAAATTGTCACAATTTATAGATAGATATACAAGACAATTATGAAGGTCCTATAGCAATAATGCAAATTTCAGAAGATATAAAACAATTAAACCAGGAAAGGCACCAGGTCTGCATGGACTCCCAGGAACCTACTATAGGTTCTCTATATCTTTTAGAAAAAAATGGGATGCCAGAATCATGTAAAGAAGCTACTGTTGCATTAATACCCAAAATGGGACACGAGTTGAACTTAATCAAAAACTATAGACTTATATTGTTACTGAATAATGGTTATAAGATATTTACAGTGATATTGGCTAATAGGTTGAAAATACTCCTACAAGAATATATTTACCCAGAGCAAGGTGGATTCTTACCTAAAAGACCCTTAATAGGTAATGTAAGAGTAGTTTGCAATATTATAAAACAATTGGAACAACAATGAAAAGCAAATTGCATTGCTTTTCTTAGGTGCAGAGAAAGCTTTTGATAATCTCGGTTGGTCTTTTTTGTTTAATGATCTTAGAAGCTATGGACTTTGGTAAGCACTTCATAAAATGGATAAAATCTATATACAGTATACCACAGAGAAAGCACAAATTACTCTAAGTGGAGATTTAATAACACCCTGTGAGATTAGTGGGGCATCTTATTCCATGACAGGCTGTTTGTGTGGATGAGACCTCAGTATAACACTTTATTTCTGAAGTGAATTTGAATGAACAAGCTTTTAAACAGATGTACTGAAAACCTTGAAAGGCATAGACAGTCCTCTATGAAGGAGAGCATATGGCTGATCTAGTTATTCAAGTTACCTGTTTTCTGTGACCAAAATTACAAAGACTTACAGGAGAGATTATTGGCAGCTGGCTTCTGCCATTCCATGAGATAATCTAATTTAGTTAATTTTAGAATTTGTCAGCCTTGTGAGGTAGTCTAGATAAAGAGTACACAGATTAACAGATGAACAGAGTTGGAAAGGAGCTTGTAGGTCATCTAGTCCAACCCCCACCGCCCAAGCAGGAGACCCTACACCATTTCTGTCAGATGGCAATCCAGTCTCTTCTTGAAAGCTTCCAGTGATGAAGCTCCCGCAACTTCTGAAGGCAACTTCTGTTCCATTGGTTGTGTTCTGTCCCCGTCTCACACACGCACACAAACAGATAGCCAGGGGTTAAATAAAACTGGCAGACAACAAATTCTTTCGATAAGAGGATTGGCAGCAACCCAGTAGCTGCTTGCCAAGAACTTTACTCATAAAGGGAGGGATTGTTCCTCCGTCAGATAAACCCAAACAAGATACACACAGTTCAAGAATTGTCAAGTCCAGTCTGTATTAAATCCAAGGCAGATAACGTTGTTTCAAAGATACAATGTGACTCGCTAGTAGTTAATTTTGTCCGTCACAGAGTCTGAATGGCCACCTCACCCCCTTTTATCCCCTGTGGGGTGTGGTCCAGTGACTCAGCTTAATCTCTGGCACGCCTCCTTTTCTGCTGCATGCGCTTGTCTCTCCGACGCTGGCGGGGATCCAGCCAAGCTTATCTCCGTCACTGTCCGACTGCGAGGAGATACCTGGCTCCTGGCCAATCTCTTCTCCTTTGGGAGGCACCTGAGGCATTGCCAGAGAAGAGGGTCCTGGAGAGGGAGGCCTGGCCAACTCCTCTCCTTCATGTTCGGAGCCTTCTCCCTCCAATAAGTCTGCCTCGGGGGTCGGAGTCACAACAGGTTGATTGTTCTCACTGTCAGAAAAATTCTCCTTATTTCTAGGTTGAATCTCTCCTGGATCAGTTTCCATCCATTATTCCTTATCTGGCCTTCAGGTGCTTTGGAAAATACACACAGAAGAATTAACTCTACTTTCTTGCAAGGTAACATAATATTGAATATCTGAAGATACATTTCTCCTGCATTGCTTTTACATCCTAAACTAGGGAGGATCATGCCCACATTCCTCCTTCCAACTAAGCTGTGTCTTATCCAGCTGTTGCACTGGCTGCAGCTCTTCTCCCTATCTCCCATTAACATTCACACATACCACTATACGTTCTTTCCAAGTCTAGTTTTTAGAGTAATCATCAATAAATAAATATCTTTAGCCATATACTCCGTAACTTCTCCCAAGATTCAGCATATTTCATCAGCTTCTGATAACAAATATTTCATACCCAAATACTCTCCTCATAGAAGTTGTTTGGGGATATTCCTTCACTAGATTGATACAGCAAGATAAACCATTATATGGTTTAATTTTGGCTTAGTACACTATATATATAAAACCAAACACTGAAGTTTGTAAAACATGGTTCATGACTTAACAAGAGTGAACCTAACCACTGTTTCCCCTCTATTCATATTATACATATTAATAGTTAGAATGACATGGATTATTCAGTTTGTGCCCATCACTCAGATAATATACTATTATAATGTAATAGCTCAGAGCTATTCATGAAGAATGTTAATGCTTAGTAATTCTGCATTAAAATACAATATTAATTAATGGACCTTTGAGAAAAATCAGTGTAGTAATTTAATAAAATGAAACAGATAAGAATGCAGTGTTTTGGCAATCTTATTGCCTTTATCAATGTGTTACAAAGATAGATACAGTGTACAATGAAGCACCAATTAACAAAAAGATAGCATCTACTTCTGAGGCAGAGACACAGAATATGAGATTAAGAAACAAAAACCTAATTGCATTCCCAAGTACAGTGGATATAACAAAATGTCTGAAGATAGAGAGAAAGAGAGAGAGAGGGAGGGAGGGAGACGGGAGATAGATAGATAGATAGATAGATAGATAGATAGATAGATAGATAGATAGATAGATAGATAGATGGATGGATGGATGGATGGATGGATGGATGGATGGATGGACGGATGGATAGATAGATGATAGATAGATTGATAGATAGTAGGATGGATGGATGGATGGATGGATGGACGGATGGATAGATAGATGATAGATAGATTGATAGATAGTAGGATGGATGGATGGATGGATGGACGGATGGACGGATGGATAGATGGATGTGGTAATATTGATAATATTGAAAGAATGGAAAAATGAATAGGTTTTGTTTTTTTAAAAAATAAATTATGCTGTGGTGCAGGTTTTGAGGTCTGAAAGTTAAAAACATGTCTTTCCATTCTGGTATGTTTATGTGTGTAACTGTTGCGAGATTTTAAGGATCAGACTCAATAATTGATTTAAGAATAAAGTATTCAAACAAAACACTGTTTATTTACAGTAGGCATTCTATATTCACTGAATAATCACAGATAGAAGCTAGGAGGAGGTGCATACAGCTCCTTTTATATACACAAGGCGGAGCAAGATATGGGAGTGGTTACATATGAATATATTAAGTGATGAAGAATAAGTTAACCCCTAATACCCCGATTATATACTATTTACATATTGGAGAATAAGGCATTTACTTGTGACAGTAACACATACAGTATCTCTCGATATATGATTTAAACTAAAAATTGATATTGGCATAAATATGAAAAGCTGATATTATTATCTTACTTAGGCAACAAATGAAAACATTTTCTATTCAGAAGCATGGTAGATCAGAATTTTTAGCTTCACATTCCAATTATAGAGAATCTTAGCCTGATGACCTGAATTCCATTTCTTGCATATTTTGGCAGCAGAACTACAACAAATTAAACTTGGCCACCTATTTATTTTTCAAACACGCACTGAAAATAAATGCACAGAGCTCATGAGCTTGCTCCAAGAACAGAAATCACAAACACAATCGCCTGAAAACCACATTTTTCAGCTCACAAATTTCACAATTAACACACTTGCCCCATGCTTGGCTAAAAATGATCCCAAGTGTAAAATATAATGAAAACTGCAAGAAGAAACCACTTCTCCTTCATTGAGGCTGAAGCTGGATAATTGCTTAACAACGCATGGCAAGAAAACCCAGCAGCTTTTCAGAAGACAAGCATATCCAATTGACGCTACACTGGGGAACTATTCAATTAGAATTTGGCTGGTATTCAAACACACCTCTCTTTGCAGGTTCCCATCCCAGGCCCTCGCTTTTCTTCTGTGCTTTCCAAAGCAGAGAGCTGGATGGAAATAAACAAGGGTAAATATTGCCTTGGCCTCTATAGTTTAAAATGAATTAACTAGTTGCGCTATAATTTGTTTCCCACCACGGAGGTTAACTGTCTGACATTTTGCAGGAAGACAGAGAGATGGGTGTTCTTTGGTCTAATCTACATTTCGTAGCAGTTGAAAACATAGTATATAGATAATGGCTCCGAGCTGTTTTGGCAGACTCCTGAGCTGGTTGCATTCACAAATACATTTCTTTTAACAAGGAAGCTTAGGCTCCCTAGAATAGTTTGTGAATCTATAAAAATAAAGTTGACCAATTTTTAAAATTGGGTTTGTGGATTAAGGCACAATTGGATGGGTTCGTATATCACATTAAACCATAAATCAAAGCACTTACAATGTATCTAGTGGTGGGAGTCAAATAATTTAACAACCGGTTCTCTGCCCTAATGATTTCTTCCAACAACCAGTTCACCAAACTGCTCAGAAAATTAACAACCGGTTCTCCCGAAGTGGTGTGAACTGGCTGAATCCCACCACTGAATGTATCCCAGTGCTATGTCAAAGAACTTATCATTTCCTGAAGAACAACTTATATGTAAGTCTAAGGGTTCCAAGTAACACCCCCAGTGAAGGAAAACTCCAAGGCTTAAGTTTTCTCAAAGTTCCATTTATTAGAGATGTCATATTGGCACATTTGGGAAAACCTGAATCTGAAAGCTTCCCAGTAGCCCCAAAGAAAAGTCCAAGTCCCTGCCCAGCACCCACATGTCCATCACATGGTCCATGTTGTGGTTCCGTTACCTGAGCCTGTGTCATCGGCAGGAGAGGACTCCGAGAGTGAAGGAGAGGAGTTGGCAAGGCCTCCCTCTCCAGGACCCTCCTCTCTGGCAATGCCTTCTGTGTCCGCCGAAGGGCAAGAGATAGGGCCGGGGCCAAGCACGTCCACGCAGCCACAGATGGACAGTGATGAGGGTAATGAGTCTTGGCTGGATCCACGCCAGCGTCGCAGAGATAAGCGCGCACAACAGAAGAAAAGGCGTGCCCGAGATTAGGCTGAGTCACTGGACCACACCCCACAGGATATAAAAGGGAGCGTGGTGGCCAGTCAAACCTTGTGACAAACAAAGCTGAAAGCTTCCACGCCATTCTGCATTGCCGGACTTTTGCTATAGACTTTGCTGGATTATCTCTGGACTTGATTGACTCCGTAATTATTGAGCTGTTTCTTTTGATGTATCAGAAGTGGGGAGAAGTTATCTCTCCTCTTCGTAAATAATAAACTCTTGGCAGGCAGCCACTAGGTTGTTGCCAAGTTCCGTTATCATAAGGAAAAGGATTTTGCTGGCTGGTTTGGTCTTTAACTCTTGAATGTCTGTTGGTGTGTGTGCGTATGGTTGGGGACAGAACAGTCCAATACAAGCACCATCCCAACTGGAGATGCCTCCCAGTTCCATCCGTCCAGGTGCAGGGCAAGATGTCCTTGACTTTCTGAGAAAGGAATGTTATTATGACTACATATCACCCTGGCTTCATACAACCCCCTCCCTGTTTCCCACAGTAGTAAATATTGCAGGCCTGAAGGCCCAATGAAAAAGATGGTTTCCAGGCCTGACACTAAGAGAAGACCAACCCTGGTTTAAAAAATACATAGGATCAGAATTTGAGCCAACAGTTCAGTAGTTCTCTTCTCTTCAGTTCAGTGTTTATTAACTTCTTACAGAGGTGGAAAGAATCAGTGCTGGAGGGAAGAGTAATATATAACTTTGGGAAAAGTCTGGATATTCAGGTAGTTCGGCCTGAAATTCTTCAGTGGGGAAGCCGTTATTATGTGCTTATTCTGCTTTCCATGTTCACACATCGTACTAAGCCAGTTTTGTTGAAGAAGCTACATTTGATTGGCTTTGATCTCATCACAGACTGAATATAAACATCACCATTAAGGTCATGGTTTAGTCCATTACATGCACTAGTTTACTGAGATGATTTTGAATGAGGGTACAAGGATGGAAAATAGATTTAACTATTCCCACCTTCCAGTTTTCCTTTCTAAAGTTATTAATAGTATCTGCTTTATCACTGAGCTGTTTTCACTAAGCTCAAAGGTGATTAAGCCTACTATCATATCCAAAATAAAACCATGAGTTAATTGTGCCTCTCAATCCTGCTTCATCCTTGTGAGTTGTTTAAGGATTACTGTGTCTCCTTGTGCTATTGGGACTTGGAGCAGATGGTTTCCTTGCTTGAAGCTTTGAAATTAAAAAAAAGTACAAGATTGAAGTAGTTATCAAATGGGTCACTCTGCTCTAGTGTTTCAGTCTATCTCTCCCCCTTCACAGGCATGTGTGTGTGTGTGTGTGTGTGTGTGTGTGTGTGTGTGTGTGTGTGTGGAGATGGAGATGGAATGAAAATCAAATTTTGGAGAAATTCACATTTTCTCCACCAAGCCAGAGTAGCCTCAAAAAGCTACCCTACTGTGGTTACAAAAATACAGGTGACCACTAGTTGGCAATAAAGAGTTACAATTTTTCTGTATCCTTTTCAGGGGTGGGTTCTACTTACCTTTACTACCGGTTCGCAATGGGATCGTGCGTGTGTGCTTGCTTTGCTCGCGTGCCCGCCTTGTTTCTGCACATACACAGAAGCTTCTGCGCATATGCAGATCACCGATGATGACATCAGGGGCGGTGGGCGGGGCCTCCCGCTGGTTTTACTACCGGTTCTTGCGAGCCGGTCCAAACCAGGGGCAACCCACCACTGATCCTTTTGCTGCTGTTGACATCTAGAGGCTACCTGAATATTTGAAACTCTACTTAAACTCTAATCAAGCCACTGTTTTTAATTTTTCTAAACAGTAAAAGTGAGGTGTTGTTGGGTTTTTTGGTTTTTGGACTATGATGTTATGAGAATACTGGCTTACATTAAACATGTCCAATAAGCCTCAATTAGCCCTATTTTGCCATATTATTCTGATGTTCCAAAAGCAAGGATGTACCTGTTTATGAATACTGCCAGGCAAGTTCTGAGACTTGCATCCTGATTCAACGGATCAATAATTTGTCATTAATGGTTGTGTAGATGATGAAGTTTTCTCATTTATATCAAACATTTCAGTGCTGGAATGCTGTTGGTTTAACAACCGGTTTGGTGAGTGTGCGCTTTGAGCACACACTTTGCATGCGTGTGTGCCTAAGGCGCTTGCACGCAGCGCTGAAAATGGAGCATTTAGATGCTCAGCTGCTTACCTTCCAAGTCAGCAAAGGTAAGTAGAACAGTGAGGGGGGAGGGAATCAGCTGTGTCATGCGATTGAGATGAGCTACAAAGCAGGAAATTAAGGACAGGATAGAGCGGGGGCGGGTGGGCAGGGCCAACTGATCATCGGTGCTACCAGTTCGCCCGAACTGGTCTGAACCAGCTGAATACCACCTGTGGAACACTTCAGATTTTCAAACTGAAAAAAAAATGCATAGAATTGAACTGCAAAGTTTGAAAAGAGTTTTGCCTAATATATTTGGCTCTCTGTAGAGCAGAAGAGGGAAGGCAGTAGCCCTGAATTTTTCTGACATTTATTTTCTCTCATCAAAAGGAATTGGGATGTCACAAGTGGCCAGTTTCACCTAGGCTGTCACATCTCTCCTGTTCCACTTTAACCCTAAGGTGACAGCTGCATTTATGTTTCCTCTAACACAGTAGCCAAAGGTGACAAGACTGGAAAAAGTTACCACAGGGGACAGTATCAGCTGGCCGGTATGTTGAGGAACTTGGCTGTCCAATTCAGTGATTTAAAAAAATGGGGTTCCACCACACATTTAATTTTTATATGGAAGGTTATTTTTTTTTTACCTGACTTACTCTGATTATATAAACCATGGTTTAACCCAATTTTGTGGTTCAACAGTAATCCATGAAGTAAACATGTGGGCAAGAACATCGTATACAGAAACATGATTGGATAGTTTGTGGTTGAATGTGTCTTGCAAACATACCCTAAAAGGAGGATGAAGATCAGGCAGTCCAAAATGTTCACTTTACAACTGGCTCTAAAATACTGTTTTCTGTTGCCAAAGTATGAAAACAATGGCCTCTAGATGTGGGTTACCAAGTTGTACAATGAATCTTGCTGTCGGGATTCGCGAAAGCTGGGGTGTCCAGCAAAATCTGAAGGACCACATGATTCTTAGTTGTGATTTAAAAGTTTGGGGCATTAAGCTCGTGATTTATGTATGTTTAAAAGTTACTTTCATTCTTAAGCTGAGGATTTGACTTTTTATTCAAGATGGATTCTCATATATTCAAATTTTCAAATTATCCTAAGCCATGATGTGTTCATCTGTGGTTTAAGGAATACATAATACAGTATTTGATTGGATTATTAGAACACAGTTAAGATATAAATATGGGTTTATGGATGTCTCGATTCATATAAAATACTGTGATAAACTAGCAATCTGCATTATAGCTCAGTGCAGTGTATTCATTCATATAAATTACATATAAATTACAGTTTTATTAAACTGTTCCTTACGCGTTCACATTTGCGAACCGGAAGAGAAGGTAAGTAAATGCCACCCCTAGATACACAATCTTCTTCTCAAGCAGGGTGTCAGCACTGAAGCCATTTTGGATCATCTTCAGGGCTGCCACAGCTACACTGGTTGAAGCTGTGGGAACAGGAAGGTGGGATAGAGATAGCTGGGGACATGTAGTAAAAATAAAATTCTTTCTCCTGGAAACCAAGGACGTTTTCACTAGGTGTTGAGTAGGCGTGGACTGAAACCAACTGGGCTTGGGGTTGTGACTGGATTGGACCACGTGATGGACATGTGGACTGGGGGAAAGAACTTTGGTTTTTTTAATTTGGGTGGGGAAAACAGCGGGACCTTCAGAGTCGAGTTTTCACCAGATGTGCCAATATAGCATACCTAATAAATCTGTACTTTGAGGAACACCTAGGCCTCAGAGATTTGATTGCGTTGGGTCCAGTAGATAAGTGGGTTTCACTTATCTTCGCTACTTGTTTGGAAGTGTTGTTTGCTTCGCTCATGCACAGCATCTTTGATGACATCCGGACAGGTGGGTGTCGCCGCTACCAGTTCGCTCGAACTGGGGAGAACCGGTAGAAACCCACCACAGATTGGGTCTGTTACTTGGAACCCTGACACAGGGATCATATCATTTTACAATCCAAAGTGGCCAGAGATAGAAGAACCTCAATTCTGCACCTAGATTTTCTCAAGACGTAACGGGAAGAGTTAGCGGTAAAAGGAAAACCAAGCCACCGAAGAACACGGTGGCTGGAGAACCATCATAGCTGATACTAGTAGAGCATAGAACAACTCAAAAAGATGGTGCAATATTGGAAGACATGGAGAGACCTGTCCTATAGAATTGCCAAGGGTCAGGCACAACTGGATGACATCTTCATCAACTGGAAGCTGACTCTGCTTCCTGAGCGCTTAAGAAAATTGGCATCTTAAATCTCCCCATACAATTGGCAGAGAGGCACTGGGGAAATTGGGATGGCAATCTCAAGCAATGCCTCAAAGTGCAGCTTTTAATCCAATTTGTCACATTAAAGGAAGACAAAACAGTGGCTGGAAAGGCAAGTGTTGCTGATAGACATCAGGAGTGGGCAAAGAGAAGAGTGCACTTTATATTTGTCTCTTATAAGTGGCAACAGCTCTTAGTTCTCTCTCATCTTAGAATCATCATAGCTTCCTAGGAAGCTCACCTGTGAGATTACAGCCACAAGAACAAGTAGGCAGGCACACATCCAGAAGCCAACTAGTCAAACTTCCTGGTACAAGAAGTAACCAAAATAGCTTCTCCATAGACTTTGGCTTGCAGCCACATGTATTCACAAATATGCTATTTTTTTTAAGTGAAAGGTTTCTTTTTTAAAAAAATTGATTTATATGCCACCCTTCTCTGGAGACTCAGGGTGGCTTACAATGCGTTAAGCAATAGCCTTCATACTTTTGTATATTTATACAAAGTCAGCTTATTGCCCCCACAATCTGGGTCCTCAATTTACCTACCTTTGAAAGGATGGAAGGCTGAGTCAACCTTGAGCCTGGGGAGAGTCGAACTTACAGTAATTGCAGACAGCTGGTGTTAATCACAGTGCTATCAATCTGCTGAGCCACCAGGCCCTTTAAATTATCACAGCAATAGCTGTTGTTAAATGGTCACTTCTTGAATTTGTGTAACTTAATTTGGAAGCCTCCTGAGATGGTAACCATCATGCAAGGAAGGAGCTTCCTTGATTTATCCCAAATCTGTTACCTCAATGATGTCTCTTTATCTGTTTCTATCATGCCCATCCTTTATCTCCTATCCCCAAATTAAGAAGGCTGTGGCAGATACGCGTCTTGAAAAAAGCAGATGACTTTTGATCAACTGTGATTGCCCCTTTCTTTACTTCTTTCCTCTAGCTGAGGTCAGGTTCATCCATAATTCTAAGACAGGGTCTTTATTTTTTATTTTTTTTGGCAGTTGAACAAATTGCAGTAAAAGCATGCATAATGCTAAGGCACAGTGGGTGGGTTTCCACATTACACTATGCAAATCTCATTAAGGCTAAGCATTACCAAGACCGTTTTTGAGGTAGGATGCTCAGATGGAAAATCAAGTCTCTAGTATCTTTTATAGCAGTATAAAAGATGGCATACATCAGCAACTGTAATAGAATCTTGCTGTCAGCCCTGAAGACATTTTTTTGAGCATCTTCAGGGCTGCCACAGCCAGGCCAGTTGGATCTGTGAGAACGTAAGGGGGCCATCTTCAGGGCTGCCATTTTGGGAGCATCTTCAGGGTTGCCACAGCCAGCCCAGTTGGAGCTGTGAGAACTTAAGGGGGAAGATAGAGATAGCTGAGGATGTGTAGCCAAAACAACATTCTTTCCTGTGGGAGCCAAGGACGTTCTACCAGGTGTTGGAGAGGTGTGGACCAAAGCCAGCCAAGATGGTGGCTATGACCTGGTTGGATCATGTGATGCATGTGTGACCTGAGGGGAAGAACATTCGGGTTTGATATGGGTGGGGAAAACTTCAGGTCCTCCAGAGTCAGGTTTTCCCCAGATGTGCCAATATGACATGCCTAATAAATCTATACTTTGAGGAATATGCCTGCTTTGGAATCTTGATTCCATTGGATGTGTTAACTGAAACCCTGACACTTACTTTTACACAATATTGGCAAAGGCAAGACCCAATTAAGCAAGTTTTCCTTAATTATTGGGATTTATTTATAAATCACAGTTGGGCAATAATATACAAAACCAAAATCAAAGAGATCGTATTAAGCGTGTCTCATATTTAACATACATTACTGCTAGGTCATATTTAAGTAGTTGTTCACTAGGATTACTAGCGATCAGCCACTTAAGAGCCACCAGCGTGCTGCAGCTGCCAAAAAACAAAACGAAACCCAATGCAATCTGGGTTGCATTAACAGACGGTGTATCAACATCATGTGAAGTATTACTGCCGCATTATATTGCACTGGTGAGTCCACACTTGGAATGCTGCATCCAGTTTCAGTCCCCATGATACAAAAAAGATGTTTGGTTTTTGAAAAAGTTTTTTATTTTTTTCCTCATGAACATACCTTAAATGTAGTTTTTTATTTAACATACATATTTTCTTTTAGCTTTCATACTAATGCAATCTTCATCCTAAACAATTTAAGTATATTCGGGGTTGCTCTTCTACCATTTCATCTCCCTTGTTTTACAACAATCCTTCTTCTCCCTCTCCTCTCTTTCCTTTCCCTCCCTTCTTCCATCTACTCTTCTACTTTCTTCTTTTCTCCTCTCCTTCTCTACTTCCCCTTCCTTTCCCCCACACCTCCCTTCTTCCTCCCTTCTAACCTTCTCTCCTACTCTTGTTTCCCCTCCCTTTCTTCCTTTCCTTTTCCCTTTCTTCTTTCCCTCTCTCTCCTTCCTCTTTCCTCTCCTCTCCTCTCCTCTCCTCTCCTCTCCTCTCCTCTCCTCTCCTCTCTCCCTCTCCATTCTCTCTCCATTGCTGTATTCATTTTCAATTTGGTATTTTCCAAAGTGGTATTCGAGCAATCCCGATGTTATTATATAAATGCACATTTATGATGATATATGTGAATTTAGTAAAATGAAAAAGTAATTGAAAAGGAAGATACAAAAAAGATGCTAAGACCCTAGAAAAAGTGCAGAGAAGAGCAACAAAGATGATTAAGGGACTGGAGACTAAACATATGAAGAACAGTTGCAGGAACTGGGTATGTCTAGTTTAATGAAAAGAAGGATTAGGGATGAAATGATAGCAGTCTTCCAGCACTTGAGGGGCTGTTACAAAGAAGAGGGGGTCAACTTTTTCTCCAAAGCACCTGAAGGCAGGACAAGAAGTAACAAATGGAAACTTATCAGAGAGATCCAACCTAGGACTGAGAAATTTCTTGACAGTGACAGCAATTAACAGGTTGCCTCCAGAAGTTGTGGATGCTCCATCACTGGAGGATTTTAAGAAATGATTGGTATCACGGAGGATACCAAAGCGGAAGAATTTTACTACAAGGTTTTTAAAATGGATCCAACATCTCCACGTATGTCATCAGTGTTGGGAACACAGGAGGGGGATAAAGAAAAGCAAAACGAACAAGAGATTGAAACCCAGGCTAAGCAGATGGAGATGGAGGTAATGGAAAAACAACAAGTTACAGAGGCCTTTTTGGATGAGCCGCTTTTGGATTCTCCTTTAGAGGTTATAGTTGGATTACCTATAAATATAAGAGAGGTGGCTTTGGATTTCGATTTGATGTCTTATCAAGTTACAGACCAGCATGTAATTCAATCAGCTGATATACAAGTCCTAGAAAGGCAACCAGGATGGAGATCTAAGAAAAGAAGAAGCAGGTTCTACAAAACTAAAAAAATTTAAACTAAATAAAAACCTTTTTTTTTCTTTTTTCTTTTTTTAGCCAACAGACTAATGCCAGTTATATAAGAGACGATTAAATATAATAAGCGGGACTTATAGAAGGCTGATACATGAAATATAACTGAGGCAAATTACAGACTTATACTATTTTGAGAAGAATAACAGATCTCTGCAGTGCTGGTGTTCTTGGGATGTGGAAGATGGCCTTTAATTGAGCGGACTGGAACTTTCTATTTTGGATTCTTTGAAAAATGGATTACGTATATGTTGAGTTATAAGGCAAGAGAACTATGGAATTGGGGCATGCAGAAGATCTGGTTGTTACCCTAACGTGGTGGTTGGAATTAATAATCTAGACAAAAGACACTACAGAAGATACTATATGGAATATAAAGTCACTCAGGTGGTTTTTTATATATGAAAACACTTGTTATTGATGGGGGCAGATGGTAATTGAAGATACTGAATATACTGTTGGAAGCAGAACTTGAGGTTACCCCAACATGGGCGATGGAATTAACAATCCAGTTGAAAGACATTACAGAAGATACTATATGGATTACAAACTTAAAGTCATTTGAGGATTTTATTTATATATGGAACTATCTTTTAGTGGGCAGAAGAACAAAGATATTAAAAATATTATGTATGGTAGACCTGTAGGAAAGTGGGTGGAGATAGGTTAGGCTACTGATTGTTTAGTTTAGGAAAAGGGATGTTATGGGGGTGGAGGAAATGGGTAGATTATGAGTTGAATAAATGCCAAATTAGGATTTATTATATAATTTTATAGCTGAATGTTGCTTTGAAATGTATAGTATAGGGGGGATATAATAATAATGTTAGAAAGAAATGGTTAGCATATGGGGGGTGGTGTAAAAGGATGGTAAAGTATTATACAATGTGATATCAATTTGGATTCTATTTTGGAGAAGCCAAGGGGGGAGGGGAGGGGGAGGGGGGTTAGGGAGGAGGGGTGGGAAACGGGGAAAAATCTGTATTTGAAAAACTTTTTCAATAAAAAAAAAAAGAAATGATTGGACAGCCATTTGCCTGAAAGAATAGACGGTCTCCTGCTTGAGTAAGGAGTTGGACTAGAATAACTCCAGGGTCCCTTCCAACTCTGTTAAGTGTCAGACTGATTTGTGCCAATAGCTTCCAACTCCTCAAGTAGGATAAGAAATACTCTCTTCCAAAGAGTTCATTTGCATCATCAAAATAAAACAAGATGGAGATGGAATGGCAAATGGTCAAAAGCAAATGTGTCCATGGGGGGAGTCAAATAATTCAAGATGGCAGCCCTGATCACACAATCAAAGGCTTGTCCCTTTTCAACAATGTATATGTAGTTGTGTATGACTTCTTTACCCCTGATTAGCAGTCTTGTTTTGGCCCAAGAATCCTGCTTTTGGTCCAGGAGAATTTCAGCTTCCTGTACATTTCTACATCAGTAGTGGGTTTCAATTTAGTTTGCTAGCGGTTTGCTCGTGTGTGCATGCAACCCACCACTGTTCTACATGATGCCTAAGCTTCTGTTCTGCCCCAGCTACGGGCCCCAAAGAACACAGCACACACAAACTCTATAGAAAGCTTATTTTACTCAAATAACTTAGTCTTTATCAATCAAAGGCTGTTAATAAACTGTCTTAACAGCCTACCAGAATTCTAAGATAAGGTAATCACAGTCTTACTAGAGTTGGCAGAAAGCCCAGAAACAATTTGCAGAGAATGCAGACGCAAAGAAGAGTGAACTAAAGTTGTTCCCTACAGCTTGCTGCAAGGGCGTTCCTCCTTAAATAGGCTAAGGGAGTGGCCAATTAGCCCCAAGCCTTACTCTTGGGAGACCTCCTCCTGAGGAACCACTCCTGCCTTTTGGCAGCTCTGCGTGCCCGTGCATTGAGAATAGGCTCCTCCTCTTCGTCCTCTTCACTTAAAGGAGCTTCTGGAGGTTCTGAAGGCCCTGGCTGAATCCCTGCCTCTGGCACCACATCTTCTCCAGCCTCCTCACTGTCCGATTTGAGCGCCAGCTGCACAGGCTGCTGGCGCAGCACCACACCAGCCTCCTCGTTGTCGGAATCCGCTACAATCCGCACAGGCCGCTGACGGGCCACAACGGCTTCGTTGTTTCCTTTGAAAAAAACCCTCGGTGTGTTGAATCTGTAGCACAGAATATATTAATAACAAAATCAGCAGGAAGTTGTGCCTGCTTCTTTCTTTTGGGATAGCAGAGAGCGCATCATAATAGAAAAATGTTTGTCAATTGGTGTAAGTTGTAAACCAATTCAGCTGCGCACAGCGTATAAACCAATGCATTTGCTTTAGGATTAGAAATGATTTCTTTGTTTTCTCAGCCACGACGACTATTTTTGAAAAATGCAAGCAACATGGCATCATGACTAATTTCCTTCTTATAGCTTTTGCTTGACCAATTCCTGCCTGTGTTCCCATCAGTTAGTGTACAGAACTGCCAATTGCAACAGGGTATTGATCAATTGTTGAGTCACTTCTTGACAAGGGTGATTATTTGGAATGCAAAGTTGGGGGATGGGGATAAGATCTCCAAAGACAAAATCTGTTTAAACGGTACAAGAAAAGGAACAGAGAAAAGGCTGTTGTCAACCACGGTCAATACAATCCTGGCTAACGTTATGCAGCATCCTTCACTGGTCACCCAAGGTGCTCAGATTGTAAACGGGAACTTCTCTCATTGGACAGAAAGTCAGTGAAATCATTCAATACAAAGATAGTTCACGTTTCGCTGGACTCTTTTTTTGTTCCTTTTCAGTAGGCCAAACAACAACTGCAAAAAATTTGGCCGTGATGTTTTTCATTATGCTGGGTACATATAACAATAACTTGTAAAGTGGTACAAGGTCCGCTTATGTTGCCATGGCAATATAATTTTGGGGACATTGGTGTCAATTCTTTATTTTTTTCCATTCTGACTTACTGTAAGAAACCTGTGAATTTAGCCATCAATAACAGAATAACTAAGGGGGTGAGAGATAAGTACCTTGGTCCAGTGGTGAAATCCAAATTTTTTTACTACTGGTTCTGTGGGAGTGGCTTGGTGGGTGTGGCTTGGTGGGCATGGCAGGGGAAGGATATTGCAAAATCTTCATTCCCACCCCACTCCTGGGGGAAGGAAACTGCAAAATCTCCATTCCCTCCCCACTCTGGGGCCAGCCAGAGGTGGTATTTGCTGGTTCTCCAAACTACTCAAAATTTCTGCGACTGGTTTTCCGAACTGCTCAAAATTTCTGCTACCGGTTCTCCAGAACCTGTCTGAACCTGCTGGATTTCACCCCTGTCTTGATCAATATATTAAACATATGGCCCACTCGGAGACCCAGATTAAAACAATATACCTCATGTGTGGCCAGAATTTGAAAACAATATTTAATACAGCATAGTTTCTGACTAAAACGCTCCGAATGATATTGGCATATTTGGGCCTGATTGGGGTAGATTGCAGGGGTGACACAGAAATACAATTTTATGTCATTTTATTCTATTTTACATATTTATGTATTCAATTATATTGTATTTTACCCTACTCTTATTATAAATAGTTTGTAGAGGATTTTATTGGTAAGACGTGTTTAAACCTTGTACTTTGATATGGCCTATATAGCAGCGGTGAAATCCCCTTGGTTCTATTCGGCTCACCGAACCGGTAGTGCTAGTGGTGGGAGGCTCCACCCACCCACCGGGATGTCATTACCTCCAGTTTTTTTACCATCTGCACGTGCTCCCATTCCTGAACCGGTAGTGAAGGTAAGTGGATTTCACCGCTGCTATATAGGCTAATAAAATAAATCTAATCTAATCTAATCTAATCTAATCTAATCTAATCTAATCTAATCTAATCTAATCTAATCCAATCCAATCCAATCGAATCGAATCTAATCTAATCTAATCTAATCTAATCTAATCTAATCTAATCTAATCTAATCTAATCTAATCTAATCTAATCTAATCTAACTAACAGAAGGGACCTTGGAGGTCTTCTACCCCAAGGGTCACCAACCTTTCAGACCTCAGGGACCATTAAGTTCATAATTTCAAATCCCGCGGACCACTACCGTATTTTCCTGTGTTAAAAAGTCATTTTATATGCTGGAAAATACGGTAATTTGATCTGCCTAATGACCGGCTGGGCGTGGCCAACTCCTCACCTCCCTGCCTGGGCTCGTTAAGGCCCCAACAGGAAGGAGTTGTTGGAGCTAAGCAGCCACCACGAGAAAGAGTTGGCAAAACAGCTCAGTTCAAATTGGATCTGACCAAGAAGGAGGTTCAGTAGAAGCACCTCACTGAGGACTACGAGCAGTGCTGGGATTCAAATAATTTAACAACCGGTTCTCTGCCCTAATGATTTCTTCCAACAACCAGTTCATCAAACAGCTCAGAAAGTTAACAACCGGTTCTCCCGAAGTGGTGCGAACCGGCTGAATCCCACCACTGACTACGAGCATAGGCTTTCCAAGCAGAGGGAAAACCTGGGGGAGTGCAAGACCAGGTACACGCACCTGGAGGCTCAGCGGGCTGAGATGGTCAGCCAGTTCCAGGCCATGATGCAGTCCCATTGGAACAAGGCCCCCTGGCTCTTTGCCACCAACAGCACTTCCCTCCAGCCTTTGCCCAAAGCCCTGGCACCAGGAGGCCGAAGCAGACCCTAAGTCAGAATATCTGTCCCCCTCCGACCCACACAAAAAGACCTTGAAGGGGGAGACTCTCTGCAGCAACACAAACGTTAATTGCACGTATCCGTCCCAGGGGCCGTAGTTTGAGACTCCTGATTTAGTGCAATATTAAAAATGCAAATAATTTTTCTGCGGACCACCAAAATTTTCTCACGGACCACCAGTGGTCCACGGACCACCAGTTGATGACCGCTGTTCTAGCCCAACCCCCTGCTCAGACAGGAAACCTTATACCAACAGCAACTTGCTGCTGCTACATTTTTAAGAGACAATTTGATGTAAAAATTTGCTAACTTTGATGTTGATTAAAAATATAAACCACAATTTATATTTTTTTTAGGAACCTGGATAGCTCAACAGACTAAAAGGCCTGTTATTAACATTCAGCTGTCCACAATTATTGCAAGTTCGAATCTCCCCAGGCTCAAGGTCGACTCAGCCTTCCATCCTTTCTAAGGTAGGTAAATTGAGGACCCAGTTTGTAGGGGCAATAAGCTGACTTTGTATAAAATATACAAAAGTATGAAGGCTATTGCTTAATGCATTGTAAGCCACCCTGAGTCTCCGGAGAAGGGCGGTATATAAATCTAATTTAAAAAAAAAAATTGAAATAAAAGTGAGAAATGGACAAGTATTTCAACTTTGCAGTTTGTGTTTCTGCAGGTGTAGGTAGATAGAAATAACAATCAGTTCAGCACTAATGGCCATTTAGATTGAAATTCAGAATGCATTTAGTGGGGCATTAAATGCTGCCAGGGCTATAACTCCCTATGTGTGTTTATCTTTTTGAAGGCTGCAAAAAAAAAATAAATAAAAATAAAATAAAAACGCCTCCTCCAATCTCTCTAAAAGTACAATAGCAAGTTTCACATTGTATTACATGGTACATCTGTTGATGTGTTCGGTTAAGATTTCCAAGCAAATAATTTCTTTCTAAATCAAAGGATGAATAATTTGAATCTTTCATTCCAATCTCCTGCCTGTATTTAGGAACACACTAGGCAGATTTACTTCATAATGCCAGTGGGGGCAAATCATGCCTTTTAAAAGCAAAATAAAAAGCTTGACTTCCCCAGTAGAATTTACTCAGAATGAAGAAAGGGAATGGGGCGGGAAAAAGCCTGCATTCTGAGTTACATAAAATTAGATGAGAATTTATTTTAAATTATTAATGGAGACAGATAACAGTCTACTGCATTATACATTTAGAATCCTGCTGTCAGGTAATAAAGAGGTAAGGAGGATGTATTAGCACACATTAACTGCAGATATGCACTAAGTGGAAAAGTAATTTTCTCTCTCTGTATTTATAGTTACAGAATATTGTGCATTTTACTTGGCTTGTATCCCGTGCTTTCGTGGTCTCTAGTGAAGTTTGGACCAGAGTTTGTTCTAAGTTGGCTTGCATATTAAGCCTTGGCTTCTCCATCAGGTTTTGTTGATTAAACCATAATTGATGGGTTCAACTATCGTGCTACAGTATATAGATCAATAGAGTGGCACTTTCTATATCCACAGATTCTCTATTGAACAGGAGAAATTGATAATGGACAGCAGGGATGTCAAACTCGATTTCATTGAGGGCCGCATCAGGGTTATGTTTGACTTCCAAGAGCTGAGGTGGGTGGGGCCAGCTTGACGTCACTCGTGTCAGGGGCACATGTGGTGGCCAGAGCGCTCTGCCAGTGAAAATGGGCTCCCGAGCTCTGTTTTTAGCTGCGACGGCCTTCTGCAACCCTCTGCCAGCGAAAATGGAGCTTGGGAGGGCTGGCACCGTCATTGTTTCCAGGAAGGCTACGCAGACCAGATCTAAGCACCCTGCAGGCCCGATCTGGCCTGCGGGCCTTGAGTTTGACACCCCTGATGTACAGGCTCATCCAGGTAGCATATCTCAGGTAGAATCTGAAGCTCAGGAGCCAGAAGGAGGAGCAAAGCAAGAATTCTTTCAAAGGGGAAATTTCATCCTTAAAGAGTATTACTTCACAGAAGATGATTCATAAATGGCACTATCCAAACAATTACCCTTACAGTGCCATAGCAACAAAGCTGAAAACCATTGCTGCCATCACCAAATGCAATGCACCTATGAGATCACCGCAAAACTAAATCTGAGAACTGGGAGATGCAGCAATCTTTCTCCCACCCTCTGAGAAAAAAATCTCCCTGATTGGAAGAGCTGATTTGAATTAGAAAGCAGAGAAGTCTAGAGAGTAACAGAATAACAGAGTTGGAGGGGACCTTGGAGATCTTCTAGTCCAACCCCCTGCTCAGGCAGGAAACCCTATACCATTTCAGACAAATGGTTGTCCAATCTCTTTTTAAAAACTAGAAGATTTTAAGCACCCACAACCTCTGGAGGCAAGTTGTTCCACTGATTAATTGTTCTGTCAGGAAATTTCCCCTTAGTTTTAAGTTGCTTCTCTCCTTGATTAGTTTCCATCCCTTGCTTCTTGTCCTGCCTCCAGGTGTTTTGAATACGTTTACAGAGTTTTCAGTATTGTATCATTCTTCACACCAGATTTTTCTCTCTCTCTCAAAAAAAAAAAAAAAAAATTGGTCAGGCAGCGAATCTTTTCTCTCTCCCATTTTCCATTCTAATTTTTGTGTGGGTGTAAGTATAACACTCATCACACACATTCCCTGCTTTACATTCTCTCCCTCACCAGGGGTGAAATGCTCCCGGTTCAGACCGGATTGCCTGATCCAGTAACGATGGAGGCGGGTGGTTCGGAGAACCGGTAGCAAAAATCCCTGCCCCCCCCCATTGCCCAGCTGAGCCGCACAATCATCAGAGGCTTTTTTTTTTTAATTTTTAAAAGCATTTTTTCTACAACCTCTTTGGCTGAAAAAATCCTTTTATTTATTTATTTATTTTATTTATTTTTGCGATTTATATGCCGCCATTCTCCCGAAGGACTCAGGGCGGCTTACAACAACAATCAATAATACAAATCACAAAATAACAAAATAAGTTAAAAGTAAAAAAAAAAAAGCCTCTGATGATCGCGCGGCTCAGCTGGTATCACCAGAGGCTTTTAAAAGCATTTTTTCCTACAACCTCTTTGGCTGAAGAGGTTATAGAAAAAATGTTTTTAAAAGGAAAAAAAGCCTCTGTCGGTCAGGCAAGTCAGCTGGGATCGTCAGAGGCTTTAAAAAAAAAAGAAAGAACGCCTCTGCTGATCAGGCAAGTCAGCTGGGATCGTCAGAGGCTTTAAAAGCATTTTTTTTACAACCACTTCAGCCGAAGAGGTTGTAGAAAAATGGTTTTAAAAGTAAAAAAAAAAAAAAAAAGTTGGCCACGCCCACTCAGTCATATTACACCTCCCCCACCAAGCCACGCCCACGGAACCAGTAGTAACAAATTTTACATTTCACCACTGTCCCTCACATAGTCACAAGTTTCACAAACATCAAATGGCAGAATTTCTGGCTGACAGATCTATCCATTTCCTGGAAGCTCAATATTCCATTTTAAAAAGAAAGAACAAATGTCCAGAACAGCGTTTGTCAAGCTTGGTAACTGTAAGATGCGTGGACTTCATCTCCCCAAAATTCCCCAGAAAAGTGGGGAGATGAAGTCCACAGATCTTAAGGTTGCCAGACAGTGTTGAGAAACATAGTTCAGGCTCTGTCTAATAGCCAAACAGTCACGAAGATGGAAGATCCCACAATCAGATTGAGAGATGGCATTTCTGCAGCAGATTTTCCGGGCCAACGAAAGCTAAGCTATCTCTGATTGAATCATCCCCAAGGCATCCTAGATTAGTGAATTTTGTATTAGCAGAAGAAAGTATTCCAGACTGGAGCAACTAAAGATGGCTCAGTTGGCTTGATAGGAGCCTGGTGGTATATGATAGAAATCACCTGTCCTTTAAAAACAGTAAAGTCCCAAAATACTGGAATTTTTTCCCCAAAATACTGGAAAAATGAGAACACTCCACCAGATGAGGATGTAATTCGGAACATCTTAGATTGTGCTGAGATGGACAGACTAACTTTAAAAATAAAAGATACAGAGGACACAGAATATGATTTGATATGGAATAGATTTTATGAGTGGTTAGAGATAAGAGGTAGAAATTAGATGGAGAAAGATTATGAATGTATGAATTAAACACAAAGATGGTTTATAACTACAAATATGCTAATCTATTTAACAAAAGTATATATAAGTTAATATGAAAAGAAATTTAGCCAAAACTATCTGGTCATATTATTACTATTATTACCAGTATATGTATTAATATTTTTTACTGTCTTTCTTTTTTTCTTTTGTAAATGGTATACCCTGACAATACACTGTATTCCAGATGTTTATGAATAAAATAAAATTAAAAAATACTAAAGTCCTTTTGTGGTATGGCAAATAGGATACAGCCCAATTTGTCAACTAAAACTCAGAATAATTTCATATTCATTTTCTCAGGAATCCTAACTTAGAAAGGTTTTTAGAGTCCTCCACCCCACCCCCCACCAAGGGGAGAAGATGACTTCAAGAGGAGAAAGATCATGAGAAGGTATTGCGGTGCCCTAAATTCAACATATGTTTTCGGGAGGAGTAGACATGATCAAGACTTCCTTTTGGTCTCAAAAGTCAGTCACCCCAATTAGTTTGTAAATCACTTAACATGACTGAATAGGTTTAAGCAGGGGTGAAATCCAATTTTTTTCCCCTACTGGTTCTGTGGGCATGGCTTGGAGGGCGTGGCAGGGGAAGGATATTGCAAAATCTCCATTCCCATCCTACTCCAGGGGAAGGATTCTGCAAAATCTCCATTCCTTTCCCACTCTGGGGCCAGCCAGAGGTGGTATTTGGCGGTTCTCTGAACAATTCGAAATTTCCGCTACCAGTTCTCCAGAACCTGTTAGAACCTGCTGGATTTCACCCCTGGGTTTAAGGCGTCATTCCTTCACTCATGTGCCCGAGAGAAAAGAAGACAAAATATTGAACAGAATAGGATGTCTTTTCGATTCTGATGGATGAAAGAAAAGGATGTCAATGCATTCTCACCTATTCCTAAATATGTTTTGCATCCTTTTTCTATACTAATTTTGCTCCAAGGAAATGAATTAATTTTCCAGCAAAATTAAATAACTCTGGTATAATCTGGAATTAACCCAGTTATATTTACTCAAAAGTTTATAAGTTTTCTTTTTAATTATATATATAAAAAAATCTGGCTAGTATTCAGCCAGGAATACAACATAAATTTTAGGTCAGTCTTTGCCCTGAGAAAGAGATTGTTTAATATTTATATATAAAAAAAAAACATTGGGCAGGAGAAAAATCTAGGTGTTCAAAATATATTCAATCCCTGTCTGCATGAAAAAAAAAAAATCCCTCCTCTCACTAATAATGCATATTATTAAGCAAGGAGTATATACTCTTTGGATAACCAACTGATCATTAGGGCGGGGTGGTTTTTTTTTTTTTTTTTTTTGCCATTTTCTCAATTCTCTGTGTAGTATGTCATATAATGTATTATTCTGAACAGTCTGAATCTCCAGCTACAAAGGATCAGGGAGCAAAACCCCTAGAAACTCTTTTCCCATTTCAATTTTCATAGCTAAATTGGTGATCTGCTAGAGTCTACAAAATTATGCACCAAGGTGCCTGGGCTAAAAACTTTGGATATGCAATAGAATTAGATAAATGGCAGAAACTATGGGATAGAAATATTCAATTGACTCTGTCAACTCCATATAAGGAAAATCTGTATAAAATGTTTTATAAATGGCATTTTGCCCTGGCAAGATTGGCAAAAATGTATAAAGACAGATCTACTAAATGTTGGAAGTGTAATCAATCACCTGGTTCATAGTATCATATGTGGTGGACATGCCCAAAAGCTAAAAAATATTGGACGAAAATATATACTTGGTTGGAAAAAATGACAAAGCAACATATAGACTTGAAACCAGACATATTTTTGTTGGGATTTCTACCAGAAAAATATGATAAAAAGATTATATATCTGGTCTTGCATATATTAACTGCAACTAGAATTGTATTTGCACAACAATGGAAAAATGATGTGATTCCATCTGAGGGGAATGTAATTAAGACAATATTAGAATGTGCAGAAATGGATAGATTAACACTTTTTTTTTTTTTGCTTTAATTTATATGCCGCCCTTCTCCGGCGACTCAGGGCGGCTTACAATGCGTTAAGCCATAGCCTTCATACTTTTGTATATTTATACAAAGTCAGCTTATTGCCCCCACAATCTGGGTCCTCATTTTACCTACCTTTGAAAGGATGGAAGGCTGAGTCAACCTTGAGCCTGGTGAGATTTGAACTTGCAGTAATTGCAAGCAGCAGATGTTAATAACAGTGATTTAGTCCACTGTACTACAGACTCTTAACACTTACACAGATTAACACTTACTTTTAAGGATAAAGAATATCCTTAATATATCAAATATTTTAGTAACACTTACTATTAAGGATAAAGAATATCCTTAATACTGTATATCAAAAATATCAAATATTTTTTGATATGGGATATATTCTATCAATGGCTAGACAATAGAAACAGAAGTTAGAAAGGGGGAGATATAAAAAGAGGAAACGTTAATGTGGAGAGTTGTTAAAAAAGATGATGTTAAATATTACCATTATATTATTAATATTATGGTGATGAATACTACAACAAACATGTGAATTGTGATTGTTTAAAAATAACTATACCCAGGTCACACACTGTTAGATGGAAATTGAATGTTATATAAATAAAACAAATAAAACATGGGGGAGGGGGAAATTACACACCAAGGTTTTTACAAATTTTTTTTTTTACTTAACATTTTTAACATATACAGCACAATTAACAAGACCATCTTTAAACAAAACCATACTTAAAGAGACAAAATAACAGAACCCCCAATAAAATGATATAAAGTAATAGAAAAGAAACAACCTCAAAGAAACAGAGGGGAAGAAAAACCCCTACCTTATATTTTATGTTTGAATATTTATCAGTAGTCACTGCCTTACTAATAAATACATTACTAGAGTAGAACATACCTCAGATTGACATGCAGGTCTCTTATCTGACAGCTGTCAAGCAAAGGCATGACAAGGGGTTTTGAATAGTTGGATTGGGCCAGGAGAAGAAGTTTGGGACAGAACTTTTTCCAGAGTTTGGCACCTTACTAAGTCCGGCATTAAAGAGAAAGCAAAGTGGGTGTGTAGAAATGAGATTTGCACTTTAGTGTCAGAAACAATTTTAGACCTGTGTGATTCCATGTTATTGATTCAGTTTGAGGGCAGAAGCCCACTTTCCACACAATCAGAGGTGGTATTCAGCCGGTTCAGACCAGTTTGGGCGAACCGGTAGTGGCGACTATCCCTCCCGTCCTCCCATCCCAGCGTCCTAATAACGCCGTCCTATTTAGCCATGTTTTCAAGGCCGGGCACATGTGCGGAAGGCGTGTGTGCAAGCAATGCGCATGCGCAGAAGGTCGGGCACATGTGTAGAAGGCAGGTGCGCGTGTGCGCAAAGCAAGCGTGCGCACCAGGGGTGAAATCCAGCAGGTTCTGACAGGTACTGGAGAATCGGTAGCAGAAATTTTGAGCAGTTCGGAAAACCGGTAGCAGAAATTTTGAGTAGTTCAGAGAACTAGCAAATACCACCTCTGGCTGGCCCCAGAGTAGGGTGGGAATGGAGATTTTGCAGTATCCTTCCCTTGCCACGCCCAGTAATCCACGCCCACCAACCCACGCCCACCAACCCATGCCCACAGAACTGGTAGTAAAAAAATTGGATTTCACCACTGGTGCGCACACAGGGCGAACCAGTGGTAAGAATATGTGAAACCCACCGGTGCACATAATTGTACTATGATTCATCCGAAAATGGTGGGAAAGTGGAACTTTTGTTGCAGATGCCAAGATGCTGCTTTGTGGAGCTTACGTTCCTTTCCAATTTGTGGAATTCCCATCTCATTCTACCTTCTGGCTCCTGGGTTTCACTATTCAAAATTACACGACAGATTATTTACACATCCTGAATTGTAGAAATAAATTTAAACAAAGAAAGAAAGAAGAAGAGACCACTGGTTATAATTTCTCTTCTGCTTCTTCCTCCTCCTTTGGGCTGGAAGTAAAGAGGCCATCTTGCTCATTCAGCCAAGCCTGGCTGAACGAGGTTCTCTTGCATTCTTTCCCAGCATTTTGAGGTTGGTGGAAGTGAAGACAATTGTTTTTTGTTTTAAGAACCAGGAACTCAAGCTGCTTTTGACATATTAAAAAATAGAAAACGATTGGGGATACCTTTTGTCTGAAGACGAATATTGCCATAAAATGTATCAGGAAACTCAAGGACTAAATTTGCACCAGGAAAAGATGGAATAGTTAACTCCTTAGTTCTTAAAATACCGAAAGCTAGCTATAGTTTATCTCACATGTGACTACTGCCCAGAGGTGGGATTCACTTACATTTCTTACCAGTTCTCAAATGTGAGTGCATACGCGCGCTCACTTCACTCGCATGTGACTCCTTTGCGCATGTGCAGTGCTCGCGGACTACTTCCGGGCAGATGGGTTGAGCCTCCGGCAGTCACCGCTACCAGTTCGTCCATTCTGGAGAGAACCAACTGAATCCCACCACTGCTTCTGCCTTGAGCAAAATAACCCTTCTCCTTACCTTCCAAAAAAACAACAACAAAAAAAACCAGAAATAAAAAGCAATGTGATAGCCCTTATGGTGGAGAATGTGTAGCTTAAGTTTAGGCTATGCACCAAGCTGTAGAAAGTTAGCAACCACCCCTCTCCTAGAAGAATGAAATATTTTAGGAAATATTAAAAAGGCAGACTATATCCCCTAAAAGAGAAATAGAAATGGGAGACAGAAACTCAGCCCCAGCACCTTCCCCCAGCAGATATTTTGGTGCCAGCCTATCTACAAAACAAAAGACCTTCAGCTCCAGGACGATGGAGCCACAATAGCTATTCAGCCACAATAACTATTGGACAACAAGCCTCTTCATTGCATCAGCAAGTTTCAACCAAACCTGGGACTCAAGACAGCCTACAAAGTTAGTTATGACCCCTGCATAGCCCCATGAGAGTCTGACAGCAGCCAATAGAATAAATTACTTGCACAGAAACAGAAAGCTCAAGGGCAAGACCCAAGAGAGGGTATAAATAACTCACTCTCTCTACTCTATGTGCTCAGCTGCCCAGGACTTCAAACCCATGTGGTCCTGTCCATCAATAAACCATCTGTCAGGCCTGGAAGCCATCTTTTGCCTTGGACCTGCCACATTTAGTACTGTAGGAAACTGGGAGGGGGGATTGTATGGAGCAGGGGAGATATATTTTATTTATTTATTTATTTATTTATTTATTTATTTATTTATTTATTTATTTATTTATTTATTTATTCAACTTGTATGCCGCCTTTCTCCGAAGATTCAAGGCGGCTTACAATGCATTTAAAAACCATATATAAAACATTAAAGTTAAACCATTAAAAACAATTAAAACCCATTCACACCATTCATGGCCGGATCTCGCCCTCCCCAACGGGTCCGCCAGCCAGCATTGTTTAGCTGACAGGATCCGGAGGAGACCAACTCTGTGGGATCTTACCAGTCGCTGGGAGCTATGCGGTAGAAGGCGGTCTCGAAGATACCCTGGCCCTGAGCCATGTAGGGCTTTAAAGGTAATAACCAACACCTTGAATTGTGACCGGAGACCAATAGGGAGCCAGTGCAGCTCACTGAGAATTGGTGTAATGTGGGTGTACCTTGGTGCTCTCACGGCTGCGTTCTGGACCAACTGTAGTCTCCAAACACTTTTCAAGGGTAGCCCCATGTAGAGTGTGTTGCAATAATCTAACTGTGAGGTGACAAGGGCATGAGTGACTGTGAGGAGAACCTCCTGATCCAAGTAGGGTCGCAATTGGTGCACCAGGCGAACCTGTGCAAATGTCCCCCTAGCCACAGCTGACAGATGTTGCTCCAATCTTAGCTGTGAGTCTAGGAGGACACCCAAATTGAGAGCCCGTTCTGAGGGGGACAATTTCTCTCCCCCCCCAGAACCAAGGATGGACAATCAGCATGGTCTTTAGGAGGCAATACCCACAGCCACTCGGACTTGTCTGGGTTAAGTCTGAGCCTGTTGACTCCCATCCAGACCCTCACGGCCTCCAGGCACTGGCACATCACATCCACATATAGTTATAATAACATATAGTCCATATAGTCATAATAACATTCCTTTCTCAGAGAGTCAAGGACATCTTGCCCTGCACCACCCCAGGGATGACTGGGAGGCATCTCCAGTTGGGGCAATGCATTGATTGGACTATGTGATGGACATGTGGGTGCTGGGCAGGGACCCGGACTTTCCTTTGGGTGGGGAAAACCTGGAAGCTTTCAGATTCTGGTTTTCTCAGATGTGCCAATATGACATCTCTAATAAAATGGAACTTTGAGGAACTTCAAGCCTCGGAGTCTTCTTTTGTTGGGGGTGTTACTTGGAACCCTGACACCATCCTTCCAATCAGCGACCATGTTTCCAGTGTCTTGCTCCCCACTTGGAACTGAACCAGATGGATATTTCTTCCAACAAAGCAAATTAGGACGGGATGGAAAATTCTGAACGCGAACCCTTTCTGATATTCTTTAGACTCATTAAGGATCATTATTGCTAATGCCATCATTATCCATGTAAAATCAGATTAGCTTAAATTATTCTTGGATTTCCAAAGTGGCTTCCCCGTCAGTCTAAGAAAGGTCCACCATAACTATGAAGCTCTCTTTGTACTCTCTTTATCTAAACCTGGGATAGGTAGGTTATCATAGATCAGGAATGTAATGACTTGGAACAGATGCTTGAGGAGTCTCTCATCTGGAAAGCAGACAGCTGGCAAATAGCCCTGTGAGAGAAGGAAAGGACATTCCCTAGGTGTCAAGTAAAGGGCAGATTATAAAATGATAGCGCAAGCTCTTCCAGGGAAAGAGTGTTCTTATGGTAATAAACACAACTAGATCTACTGGGATCAATATTTGAATGGTTGAGAATCCTCAAGTTGGAGGATTTTTTTTTTTAAAAAAACGAAAGCTAGATCTTTGCTGCATCAGTGTGATCCATTGTCAATTGTATGGAAGAGGGAGAGGGACTCTCTGTGTAAGAGACCCAGTGATGGCTAATCTTTTTGCCATTGCATGCCAGGAGGGGGGGTGGGGGAGGTTTGCGTGTGTGCCCACACCCATTCTATGTGTCCCACCCTGTGCATGTGCATGCAACCACTCCTCCCCCCTCGGTCCTGGTACACGATGGCCGTGTAGACCCGTTTTTCTTTCTCACCTGGCTCCAGATCCTCTCTGTGCATCTGGGAAGGGCGAAAACAGCCTTTCCCACTCACTTGAAGGCCCTTCGGAGGCTTGAAACGGCCCATTTCCCAACTCCTGGTGGGACAGGAAGTGACTTTTTTGCTGTCCCCAGCCTTCAGAGCCTCTCTAGTAGTCTGGGGACAGCAAAATTAGTGCCCACTGAGATGGCTATGTGTGCCACCTGTGGCACGCGTGCCATAGGTTCGCCATCACGGGAGAGACCTATGAAACATTTTCCTGTCATTTCATTTTTGTTAGTGGATTCTTGCAATGCAAATTTTTATTCCTCCCTTTGCGGTCCAGAAGTTTGCACATTCAAGAATATGAATGGTCTCACCACCAATCAATAATGTCTGGTATTTTGGAAAGAGGAGACAGAGAAAATAGATACGTTGTTACTTGAATGCTTCTCTCCATGCAAGGAGCTAATCCAGATCCAATGAATGCAGGTAAAAATAAGAGCAATGGCTCCAGTCACGTGACTGTAGTTTCCGTCTTGACATTTTTGATCCACACACATCATGAGGATGCCTCTGTAAGAAGGTTAAATACTTCCTTAGATCAAGCTCAGCTTCTCATCACAACATGTATATCTCCACGTGAGGTTTTTGATGGTCTGGGTTTTTTTCTGGCTTCCATACTAAGCTTCAGCTCCTGATATTTCTGGTGGTCTTGTATCCAAATACTAATAAAATCCAACACTACTTAGCTTGGAAGGCCAATTTACAGTTGTGCTGCCAGTTGCAAGCTTTAGCTTATTACCAGGAATTATTCAGATGTGGGGATGTGCATATATGCCATTTTTCCAGTGCACATTTGACAATGCCAGGTGGGGATTTTGGTAGCTGCAGTCCTAGTGCATCTGGAGAAATCTATCTTGTCTAGGTTTTTGGGTGGATTACTGACAGTTTTTTTTTTTGAGAGAGAGAGAAAGAGAAAGAGAGAGAGAGAGAGAGAGATGGGGGGGAGGGCTGAGAACCTTCAAATATTGAGTTCCATCTGCACTCAGCCCCAGCTAACCTAGCTAGTCGTTTAGGGGAACAAAAATTGTAAGGGATGATTAGATGAATGATTAGATATTTCAGATAAAGAAATCACTTCATGCCTGCCTTTCAAGATCACAATACACACAATTGTAATCACCATGCCAGAAACTCAATAAAACAGTTGAACTCCAGCAATTTTAATACAGCAACTTCTGTCCCTCCAGTTGGATGCCTCAACCTTTTATTCTTGCCAACAAGAACAATAGGACTGGGCCCAAGTCCCTCTACACTTTTACTACTGCAGCCCCACAGTTCCACCCCACACAATTTCCATTCCCAAATCCTTCTAAAGCAGTGGTTCTCAACCTGTGGGTTGGGACCCCTTTGGGGGTTGAATGACCCTTTCACAGGGGTCACCTAAGACCATCCGAAAACACATATTTTCAATGGTTTTAGGAATAATTTTATGGTTGGGGTCACCACAACATGAGGAATTGTATTAAAGGGTCGCGGAATTAGGAAGGTTGAGACCCACTGTTCTAAAGCAATTTGAAGCCAACCCGCAGACATCTTTACTTCTGTCAAATGTTGCTGAGCTCATCCAGAGTCAGTCCTCTTCCCTCTGTTCCAGGGAAAAGAAAAATAAATAATTTAAAAATATGTTTGCTTGCTTCCCCTGCCCACCCCAGAGTCCATTGACCTTGCTGGATGACAAGGTCATTTCAAGCCAACCCAGCTGCTTTGATGCCATATCTCTGTTGTGCTTATCAAAAGCTGAGGAAGGAAAAAGCTGAGGAAAGGAAAGGGAGGGGAGGGGAGGGGAGGGGAGGGAAAGGAAAGGAAAGGGAGGGAAGGGAAGGGAAGGGAAGGAAGGGGAGGGGAGGGGAGGGGAGGGAAAGGAAAGGAAAGGAAAGGAAAGGAAAGGGAGGGGAGGGGAGGGGAGGGGAGGGAAAGGAAAGGAAAGGAAAGAAAGGGAAAGGAAAGGAAAGGAAAGGAAAGGAAGGGGAGGGGAGGGGAGGGGAGGGGAGGGAAAGGAAAGAGAGGGGAGGGGAGGGGAGGGGAGGGGAGGGGAGGGAAAGGAAAGGGAGGGGAGGGGAGGGGAGGGGAGGGAAAGGAAAGGAAAGGAAAGGAAAGGAAAGGGAGGGGAGGGGAGGGGAGGGAAAGGAAAGGAAAGGAAAGGAAAGGAAGGGAAGGGGAAGGGGAAGGGGAAGGGAAAGGGAAGGGGAGGGAAGGGAAGGGAAGGGAAGGACATCACTTAGTATCACAGGAATCCAGCTGACAACACAGGAATTTTGCAGTTTCATAAATAATCCTTAGTGAAAAGGAAAATTGTACAACATGTGGGGAAACTCCAGGACAAAAATAAAATGATGTGAGCACTGCAGCTATGCACTGAATATTTATATTAGCATTTTATGTTTGTTTATTTGTTTGGCTGCATTGGCATAGATGTACTTAAACCTGTAGAGCTCTCGAGTCTTCCTTACTAATTCAGTCCAATGGTCCTCTAAATTCTTTTTTTTCTTTTTTTTTAATTACAATTATTACTCCTATACAGCTTTGGTTACAGCTGACACAAAACACATTATTTCCATATTGGAAAAGCTTAGAATAAAACTAGGTGCATTTTCCAACCTCTTTTCTTAGATGCACTGAAGAATGTTACTGTATGTTTACTGACAGATAAGCACCTCAAGGTAATTCTCGCCATTGCAGTTTGTTTTTGCAACTTGTAAATCTCCCACCTTGTTGGTAGCAAAATAGTGCAAGCATAATTGTACATTATTTTTACTTTGTAGGTACATTTTATTTTGTGGGGTGCTTTCTGTAGTATGTCCAATTTATTTTGAGTTCCTGACTTGTAAAAAAAAAGAAAGAATTTGATTTGATGTTATTTTTTAAAAATCCTTTAAAAATATAAAATAAAATGAAGAATTAACATGGTTGTTGTTGTTAGTTGCGAAGCCATGTCTGACCAATTGCAATCCATGGACAATGTTCCTTCAGGCCTTCCTGTCCTCTACCATCCTCTGGAGTCCATTTAAGCTCACGCCGACTGCTTCAATGACTCCATCCAGCCACCTCATTCTCTACTCCCCCATTCTTCTTTTGCCCTCAATCTTTCCCAGCATTAGGCTCTTCTCCAGTGAGTCCATCCTTCTCATTAGGTGGCCAAAATATTTGAGTTTCATCTTCAGGGTCTGGCCTTCTAAAGAGCAGTCAGGGTTGATCTCCTCTAGGACTGACCGGTTTGATTGCCTTGCAGTCCAAGGGACTCGCAGGAGTTTTCTCCAGCCCCATAGTTCAAAGGCCTCAATTCTTTGGTGCTCAGCCTTTCTTATGGTCCAACTTTCACAGCCATACATTGCAACTGGGAAAACCATAGCCTTGACTATACACACTTTTGTTGGCAGGGTGATGTCTCTGCTTTTTAGTATGCTGTCTAGATTTGCCATAGCTTAATTAACATGGTACAGAATGCCTATCTCCAGCACCATGGTGGATATTAAACAGCCCAGTGCTTTATCTGGAAAGAAGACAGATAAGGTGGTTTAAAATACCTCACACATGGAACTAAAGCAAGTGACAAGGAGTTACTTCCTCAGTTTGCGTCTGCTGAAGAGATGTTTCATAACTGGTTGCATCCTTTGTAGCCGCCATTTTGGGAACAGGCTAAATTTCTCTCAGGATGGTCTTTTTGTGTGAGGCTCCACAACATGTTCTCACATTTCCAAATGGGCTGCTGATCCATAACATTATCATTGATTCTTTGGCTTCTTTCCTCAAATCAGTTCTTTTTAAAGAAAAACAGGACAAATGTGTGTAACATCAGTCATTCTAACAGTGCACTCCAGAGGTGTTTTGGGTAAGAACATGGTAATGGTTTTTATATACCTAGGTATATCCTTGGATATGGAAAAATATGGAATTTTATATGGTTGAAATGTTTTTTTAAAGGTGTGTTAGGTTACAAAAATGTTAATGCAATTGAGCTTGTGGCTTTGGGTGGGGCTTGTTGGATGGTTGCATGATGTCCCCTCTTTACACAACTTCATCCTCAGAAAAGTGGGTCAGCAAGGAAAAGAGAGATTTAAGAAGGACAATAATACTCATATATAGATGGTGGAGTTTTCAGCTGAGTGTGAGTTAGAGAATGTTTGTCTGTCAGCTGAAAAGAGGAATCACAACAAAATGTCTTGTCTACTTTCGCATGATTGTACCAACATCTAAGATAAAACAAATCTTCTCCTTAGTAAATGGTATAAGGAATTATTTTTATGTACCTATGAAAAAGTCTGAATGCATCTTTTCAAACTACAATAACGTGGAACAAAAAGAACCAAATGTATGTACGGAAAAATGAGCCATGGGTTAGTTGAAGAGTGGAACTGATTTACCCAAGCTTCTGCAAATGTATATTAATTAACCTAAATTCGTGATGGGGAGACTAGGTTTGTGGACTGTAAACAAATGTTCCAATATCTTGTATTCCCTGGACTGTACACAAATGTTGCAATACCTTTCTGGAATATAGCCAAAACATACAAAGATTCCAAAACCAAGCATCTCTGATAGTGTTTAGCAAAGCAACTGATCCCATGAGATTTCAATAAGATTAGAAGGCTGGCAAGATCATTCCTTTTGGAGTGCATGCTTAGAGCCTAAAAACAACAAAATTCTTACTACTTTCAGAATTTCAAGCATCCATTGAGGACATCTGAATGGGCTGTAGATGACCATGTGTGTGTTTGTGCATTGCACATCTTTGAGTAATTCTTTTTGACTTCTGGCAACTACATGGATAAATCCCTGCAGGGATTTTTTGGCAGGTTTTATGGCATTTGCTTTCCATTGCCTGCTTCCTAGGAAAACTGAGAGAGCGACTGGCACAAGACTCCCCAGCTGCTTTTGTGCCCAAGAGAAGACTAAAATTCCCGGTCTCCAGATTCCTAGCCTGATGCCTTCACCACGATGCCAAACTAGCTCCCCCTGATGACCATTTTACGCAGATCTTATTCCAAGGACAGCCTGTCTCCGCAACTTCTCTGCCAAATGTTGTTCCCCTTTTCTTGTTCCAGGTTTTTCGTAGATATCTTTCCAATATTATTTTATTAAAGGTCATATACATTCATAGTCACCTGGTAACAATAATTAAACTGCTTTATAAACCCTGGAGGAATATTGCGGGAAAAGTAATCAGAAGAGGAAGTTGCTATAATTGGTAAAAAGTAGGCACCAATGAAGACTCAGGTTATGTAAGATTACATAAATGGCAGAATTCATGGCAGAACTGTCTGATTTATGGGAGGATGGGTTTAGGCTTTTAAACTACTATAAGCTTAGGCAAAGTCTTAAGTCATATAGAGAAAGGTCATAGAAGTTTTAAGTCATAGAAGCAGAGATGGTATTCAGCCGGTTCTGACCGGTTCTGGCGAATTGGTAGCGGAAATTTTGAGTAGTTCTGAGAACCGGCAAATCCCACCTCTAGTTGGCCCCAGAGTGGGGTGGGAATGGAGAATTTGCAATATCCTTCCCCCAGGAGTGGGGTGGGAATGGGGATTTTGCAGGAGCCTTCCCCTGGAGTGGGGTGGGAATGGAGATTTTGCAGTATCCTTCCCCTGCCTCGCCTACCAAGCCACACCACACTCACCAAGCTATGCCCACAGAACCGGTAGAAAAAAAACATTGGATTTCACCACTGCCCCTGCAGAATATAAAGTTTAACACCTTGATTGACTAGCAAAGATAGGAAGACAAGCAGATAAAGAGAAAGATCAGGAAGTGGGGGAGTGGGCAGATGTTGAATTTGTAGGAAAAACCTAAGGAAGTGCATAAGCTTGACTGGTTTGGATAGGGAAGAAGCAGGTTTAGGTTCCTTCTAAGTAAAACAGACTGGGAGAAACAGAGAGAGAGGTATGTTGCTTCACTGAGGAAAAAATTTTGATTTCTCCTCACTGGCAGAATTGATTGAGGATCATTTTTATCCTATTCTTGGACTAAAGAACAGAAAGCCAAGTTTTTGCTCAAAGATTTTAGGAAATCATCAGTCCTGCCTGATTTATTGCAATTAACTCTACACTGGAGCTGTGCTTGAAGGCCACTCAAAAACTGCACCATTGTATGAATTGTTAAGGATGATGATGATGATGATGATGTGTCAGGATTCGAAGTAACACCCCCAATGAAAGAAAACTCCAAGGCTTGAGTTTGCTCAAAGTTCCATTTTATTATAGAGGTCATATTGGCACAACTGGAAAACCCAAATCTGAAAGTTTCCAGGTTTTCCCCGTCCAAAGGAAAGTCCAGGTCCCTGCCCAACACTCACAAGTCCATCACATGGTCCAATCATAGCACTGTCCCAACTGGAGATGTCTCCCAGGTCCAGCCTCCCAGGTGCAGGGCAAGTCGTCCTTGACCCTCTGAGAAAGGAATGTAATTTTGACTACATGTCACCCATACTCTATGCAATCTCTCCTCCATTTTCCCACAGAAGAATATGTGGCAGGCCTGAAGGCCCAAATGTAAAAGATGGCTTCCAGGTCTGACAATAGCAATAGAAGCACCTAGGAACCAAGGCAAATGCAATTTCTTGTTGTTGTTTTGGAGGGAGTCTATGCCATGTAATTTCCATGGGTCAAATCTTAACCGCGTCTGGAAGATGCCACCAACAGTAGCTCTATGCCTCCTTCTCTTGATCTCCCAAGTAATATCTAGTAGGCTACAAAGCACACATATTGTTCTGTTTTGCTGAGTCTTTGCCTACTTTTTTTTTAAAAAAATTTGATTTATATGCCACCCTTCTCCGGAGACTCAGGGCGGCTTACAATGCGCTAAGCAATAGCCTTCATCCTTTTGTATATTTATACAAAGTCAGCTTATTGCCCCCACAACTGGGTCCTCAATTTTACCTACCTTAGAAAGGATGAAAGGCTGAGTCAACCTTGAGCCTTGGCGAGATTCGAACCTGCAGTAATTGCAGGCATCTGGTCTTAATAACCAGCTTAATAACAGGGTGCCTTAGACCACTGTACTACCAAGGCTCTTTCCTGTGATAGTCATAAAAAGCCTGAGAAAATCCTGTATTGGATAAAGTATAATCTAAGGAAGAAATTACCTGATGCCTTTCAGATTTTTAGAATATCCCTCCCAGAATTCTGGACATTAGCTATGAGGGCCTTCACAAATATTTACAACTCCTTTGATATTTACAGAATAACCTTTCAGGGACAAGGAGACCACATAAAATGCATGGAGCTTCAAGGACATTGTATACTTGAATGGCAGGAACTCAAGTCCCATCCTCGCTGGCTGTAATTATGAAAAAAAAATCTGATTGTTTTAGGGAAGGGTAAAAATATTTGCTTTCCCCCTCTTCTAAAACAATTTGTTTTTGTTTTTTTTCAAATGAGGAATCTCAGATAGCAGAAAATGCATAATAAAAAAAGAGCTTCAATCTTATGGTTCTGTGGCCATCATCCTGACCTTTTGATCTCCTTCTGGATGTTCCTGGAAGATACCTAGTACAAAAGGGGGAAAGGAAGGACCTGCTGAGGGCTCTGACACTCGTCAAGACAAGTTCTCCTGTCTGGGGTTGGCCTAGAAGGCTGAGACCTTCATGGCAGACTGGTTTGCTGATTGATGTTCTGTCCAGAGCTGCATTTTTTTCCCCTCAGACTCTTCCTCTTCCCCCTTTAGACCTTTCCATTCCATAATTTCAGCTGAGGTGGACAATATGACTGCGAGATTGCAAATGCACAGATATCTGTAGCAGAGGCGGCCAGATTCCACATGGGTCAAAGGCCCATTCTTGCCCTCTGTAGCCCCTGATGTTGATATTCCCTGCCAAGGTGTAGGTGAGCATCTATCCCTCAGAGTCTTGACATCTTCATATTTGTAATTAGGTACTGGAATTTAGTGCATTAATTCAAATGCAAAACATTTCTGATACTCAGATGTTTTGAAGTGATTAGTAGTAATAAGTAATGATAAAAATAACCCAGAGAAAGGATATCTGCTATTTCCTTTCCAGAGTAAAGCAAGTCTATTTATAGGCATTTATAAAGAAAATCAGAAATTCCAAAGCCATCCAAACTAATCATTGGGCAATACCTATATGGAAGCCAGCTTCTACATATGTTCCTGAATAGTAGTGGAATGATGCCATACACAGCACTTATTGCATTGATGTAGTTCCACACTACGCACCTAATCATCCCCCTTCACCTTACCATTAAATGACTATATATAGTTTCACTGACATTAAGATATGTTGGCAGTTTCTACTGCATATGGGAGCCCTCCAGTTCCTTCGAGAGGGATGTTGTTAATTCCTGTTCCAAATTCTTACTTACAACATTCTGTGCCAAACTGTAGATGTGCATAGGATCGTTCTGTTCAGCCTTGGTGGTCCAGTGGTTAAAGTGTAGTATTGCTGGCAAACTCTGTCCACAGTCCAGAGTTGGATCCTAACGGGGCTCAAGGTTGACTCAGCCTTCCATCCTTCTGAGGTTGGTAAAACGAGGACCCAGATTGTTGAGGGAGGTATGCAAATAATGCTTTCATTGTAAACCACTCGGAGAGTACTGTAAAGTGCTAGGGCCAATGATGGTGAACCTGTGGCATGCGTGCTCCTCTCTGATGACATGTGAGCCGTTGCCCCAGTTCAGCTCCGCTGGGTATGCATGTGCACCTCCTGCCGGCCAGCTGGTCTTTGGGTCTCTGCCATGCATGTGCGGGGCAGTGGTGGGTTTCAAAATTTTTTACTACCGGTTCTGTGGATGTGGCAGGGGAAGGATACTGTAAAATCTCCATTCCCTCCCCAATCCAGGGGAAGATTACTGCAAAATCCCCATTTCATCCCGGTTAGCTGGGACTTGGGAGGCAGAGAATAGACGGGGGCAGCGCCAGTCAGAATTTTTACTACTGGTTCTCTGAACTACTCAAAATTTCCGCTACCGGTTCTCCAGAACTTGTCAAAACCTGCTGAAACCCACCTCTGGCGTGGGGGGTCGGGGCATGTGCGGGGGCACGTGTGCATGTACAGGGCGGGGTGCATGCATTGCATTTTCGGGGTTCGGGCGTGCACACACGCTTTGGACACTTGGTCCAGAAAAGGTTACCCATCACTGTGCTAGGGGGAATATATAAGCATAAATGCTAATGCTGTTGCTGTTGACGCCACTGATCAAGGTTATACATGCAAACTTCTGCTTTAAATATGCTGACCAGCTCTCTGGAATGATTGTAGATCTGCTTTGGAAAGCAGCTTAGAACAGTACATCTCATTTTGCCGTTCTGCGGCTATGACCTTGCTTTGTTCAACATCTTGTCCTGATGTATGAACAAGTGCCCAGTTTAAAAAAAAAAAAAGGATGGAAAAATGTACACAGTTCCATCTACTAAATCTTCTAAATCATGGAAACCCTCAATAGTCAGTGGCCTAATAAATCAATTGCCTTACATAAAAGTTATTCAATTTAAATGAATTAAATAAAATAAGATGAGAACTGTACATTAATAAAGCCAGCCACATCTAAATAAACGGAAGGAGAAACTTCCTTACAATGAGGACAATTAACCAGTGGAACAGAAGTTGCCTTCAGAAGTTGTGGGTGCTTCATCACTGGAGGTTTTTAAGAAGAGACTGGACAGCCATTTGTCTGGAATGATATAGATTCTCCTTTCCAACTTTGTTGTTCTGTAAAGGGAATTAATTCTATATCTACCTGTCAGGTGCAAAAGATCAGGTACACAAGTAAAGATCCAGTTAAACTGATTTATTGCTACTCATGCTAATGCACAGGAATATTCTGTACTAATGGTTAGGACCTACTTAGATTAGATAAGGTTCAGTGGTCCCTTCCAGCTGTATTCTATTCTATTCTATTCTATTCTATTCTATTCTATTCTATTCTATTCTATTCTATTCTATTCTATTCTATTCTATTCTATTCTATCCAGTGGTGGGTTGCTGCTGGTTCGCCTCGGTTTGGGCGAACTGGTAGCGGCGATGGTGAGAGGCTCCGCCCATTCACCCAGATGTCATCAAAAATGCTTTGTGCATGTGCAAAGCGCCGCACGCTCGGAAAGCAAGAGCATACGCCCCCGGACTACCAATAGCGAACCGGTAGCATCAGAATTTGAAACCCCCTACTGATCCTATCCTATCCTATCCTATCCTATCCTATCCTATCCTATCCTATCCTATCCTATCCTATCCTATCCTATCCTATCCTATCCTATCCTAAATTGGCTGGTTTACATCTAAATGTAATGCTTATAACAAATTTCTCTGGGGTAAGAAACAATACCATTAAAAAGAGTCCATTAAAAAAGTGTGCTGTATTTTCTGTATTCAGAATGCCATAGTGGCTCAGTTGGCCCTGTTACTGGCAGGATTTTACCTGGATTGAGCACAAATTGGGTCTAATTTCCCAGAGCTGAGTGCCTAACCAAACATCTTTTTAAAAAATCAATTAAAAGTGTGAGAGCACCATTCTAAAGTGAGCCTGCATCATATCGAGAAGGAACATTTCAATCTCTACTTCTGTAACCACAAACCTGAAAAAAAATATCTACGCAGTAGAAAAGATCGTAAAGAAAGAAACTTAAAATAACAGACCCTTGGTGTTATTGGGAGCTTTTCAGTTGCCAAACTGGCCCCAAATGTTGAGGTGGGGTTTTTGTCATATTTGAAATAGGGAAAGGCAGAATGGGACTTTCAGACTCCTATCCTTAGCCACGCCTCCTTCTCCTCCAGGCTTCCAGCTCCGCTGCACCTCCCCCATAGGCCGTTTGGCTGCCGCACCTCCCCTATAGCCGCCCAGCTCCGGCGATAGCATGCTGGCAGGCAGAAGCAGCATGGCTTCTGTCTGTCACCTGATTGGCTGGCGGCTAACTGTCCTGTGCGGCCAAAGGCCCGGGACTAATGGTGCTTCGGCGAATGGGCTGCACCGAAGGGAGTGGGATGGAAGGGCTGTTGGAAGAAATGTCCATCTGGGTTCAGTTCCAAGTGGGGAAAAAGACCCTGGAAACATGGTGGCTGTTTGGAAAGATGGTTTAATGGTGGACAGGATCACATGGCTTGAGTTCCTGAACAGAAAAGGGCAGAGATGCTGAGAGTCCCTGGGTTTTATACCCTCTCTGGCTTTGAACTTCCTGGGGCACAGGAAGAGTATCCTGATTAGTTGCTGTTAGAAGTCATAGCTAGCCTTGCTAGCTGATGTAATCTTCCCAGGTGCCATGTGGGGAGTTTCTGTTGCTAGATGGGTCCTTTGTGTTGCAGTTGATGGTCCATTGACAAAGGTGGGGGGAATGAGTCTCTGCCTTTTTAGTATATCCTAAAATATTTCATTTTTCTGGGAGCGGGGTGGATTTTAACTTCCAATACGGCAAAGGCTCATTGGCCAGGGCGAAGAGCTAGGGGAGGGCCAGCCGAGAAGGAAAGCTAGAGGTTAATGGGCAGAACTGGAAGCCTGGAGGAGAATGAGGCATGGCCAAGGATAGGAGTCTGAAACTCCTAGACCCAGGAAAGGAAACATGGATCTCTATCAGCCCTACTTGCTTTTAATTAAAAAAAAAAAATCCTGACATCACTTTAGGTAGAATTAAGTGCTGAAAACATGTTTCAGAGACAATATACAAACAGATGAAGACTCAGCGGTGACAGATTTATATATTAAAACTGTTGACAGTGATTATTAATAAAATATGGAAAGAATGCATCAGTCCCAACTGTTTTTTAACAGTCCTTTTTTTATTCACTGCGTTCCTAAGATCACAAGTTACATCTACCTGCAGTACTGGTAAGCGAAAGAATGGTATTTGGAAGGATTGTACAACCCCCTATATGGAACTTTGCATTTTCCTTCTATGATTTTTAAGAAATTGATAGCCAGCATAGAATGTTGCATAGCAACCGATTTACTCAAGGACCACAACAACGCTACATCGTTAGACATGCTGGGCGAGACACTTGGAAACAGAACTTCAGTAACATCTGGAAAATCTCACAGCAGCAATTGCAGCTTCCTAGTCCTTTCTGGTTTATGGGCACCCCCTCCCCTATAAACAAATTTATTTATTGATTTATTAGTTCAATTTATATGCCGCCCTTCTCCGGAGACTCAGGGCGGCTTACAATGCGTTAAGCAATAGCCTTCATACTTTTTGTATATACCTGCTTAGTAGGGATTTCGCCCCCCCCCCACCAAGCGGTGTTCTTTTTTATACAAAGTCAGCTTATTGCCCCCACAATCCGGGTCCTCATTTTACCTACCTCGAAAAGATGGAAGGCTGAGTCAACCTTGAGCCTGGTGAGATTCGAACTTGCAGTAATTGCAGGCAGCTGGTGCTAGTTCACAGCACTTTAGTCTGCTGCGCCACCAAGGCTCTTTTAATACCGCAAACCAGACTAATCACTGCACCTATTTCTACTGTGACATCCAGTCCATTTAGAGAAGTCACGTTGTTGATTAGCCAGATTCATTGTCCTATTCTGGAGAGCAAGATTGAAGTGAAATAAGTGGAATACTAGTGCCATAGGTGCTTTTTAAATGGTGATTCATCCCAAGATTATGTTTCAAAGACTTCCAATCTCATTGCCAAATGCTTGCTTTTGGAAATGGCAAAGAATTCTCCCTTCATTTATACGTGACTATTAAAATAAAAGAAAACATTAAATCTAGGATTTGGCAATATAAGTGAAAGCACGACGTGATTTAAGGATGCTAAATTTGAAACACTGTTTTGATGCCTTTCAGTTCATCCATTTCAGTAGGAACTCATCTGTTTTTCAGTCGGTACAAGTTGGACCCCTCATTGGTTATAGTAGCAATAGCAATAGTACAGTAGTGGGATTCAAATCCCGTTGCTACTGGTTCGCTCATGGGCATGCATGCACTCTCACGCATGATGCTTCTGCACATGGGGAGAAGCTTCTACGCATGCTCAGAGACGTCCGGGCAAGTGGGCGGAGCCTCCCCCCCCGCCGCTACCGGTTTGACCAATTCGGGGCAAAACGGTAGCCATACATGGCTTAGGCCCAGGATATCTGTCGGACCACCTGCAACCAGCAAGAGCTTCCCATCGTCCGGTGCGTTCTCACAGGGAGGGCCTACTCAGGGTGCCGTTGGCTAGACAATGTTGGCTGGCAACCCCCAGAGGTAGAGATTTCTCTGTGGGCGCACCCACCCTTTGGAATCAACTCCCCCAGGGGCTCCGGTTGGTCCCTGACCGCCGCGAACTAAAGACATGGCTGTTTAAATTGCCCAGCCTGGACTGATGGGGTTTTGATTTTTAATGTATTTTAATATGCATTTAATATTATTATTATTATTATTATTATTATTATTATTATTATTATTATTATTATTATTATTATTATTATTATTATTATTATTATTATTATTTCTATACCGCCCTTCTCCCGAAGGACTCAGGGCAGTGTACAGCCTGATTAAAAGCACAAAGACAGACAAAATTTAAAAATAATTAAAATTATTAAATAATTGGCTCAATTATAAAACCCCCCAATTTAAGATCCCATATTTAAAACCAATTAAAATCTTTACATTGATAGCCCAGCCTGGCGGAACAACAAGGTTTTGAGGGCACAGCGAAATACACGGAGATATGTATTTTAACATGTTTTTTACTTGGATTGAGATTGTATATCTTAATTGTTGTGAGCCGCCCTGAGTCCTATGGAGATAGGGTGGCATATAAATCTAATTAAAATAAAATAAATAAAATAAATAAACCCACCACTGCAATAGTACTTATACTTATATATCACCCCACATTCGCTGAGCAGTTTACAATGTCAGCATATTGCCCCCAACAATCTAGGTCCTCATTTTACTGACCTCAGAAGGGTGGAGAACTGACTCAACCTTGAATCCATCAAGATGAAACTCTAGACTGTGGGAAGAGTTAGCCTGCCATATTGCATTCTAACCACTATGCCACCAAGGCTCAGAAATGCCATAAGAATGAGAGTCTATTATCTACCGTCTCCATATCACATAATTTGAAAGTTCGGAGAAATGTTAGGAATTGAAAGAAGGGGGGGGGGGAAATGAGCGTGTATAAGAACTTGCCTCTTTCTGTGTGCTTCCCATAGGGAAATGACAGATGAATACAGGATCAAGAATGACTGAGCGATGAGTGAATGTGAATTGAATGGAAAACAGAGTGACTAGTGTAAATGACCTAGGTGGAGATGAATGGGAGAGTGTATGAGAACTGAATTTTCAAACAAAGGTATGAAAAAAAATGAGCATGCTGAGAGGAAGGAAAAGATGGAAAAGTGAGAAAGTTGTGGTTAGATGGGGTCAGGAAGATTCTCAGAAAGAAAAATGTGAGAAGGTTAAAGAACAAAAATGTATGCATGTGGCATACAAAACCTTTCTTTTATCCTTTACCTGTAATTCATTTTTCTCAGTATTGCTTTTGTTTCTGCTTTGTTTAACTTTGTTTACCCTGAAAAGAAAAAGCCTGTTGAGTATACATTTTTTCTTCTTCTCTTATTCCTTAGTCTTTTTTAAGCGTATAGGAAAAAAAAAACATTCAATACAAGGAAGCGAGACAATTTCATATAATTAGAGTACTGTTACAATTTAGATACTGTATGTTTTGCAAAAGGACTGATACAAATTCCAGGTGGGTTTCATATGAGTTCAATCTCTCCTTCAGACACTACCTAGATCTCATCAGTGAAGGCCACTGCCTAATTACGGGGAAATGATGCATATCTACAGAGATTGAATGAAAAGTAGTGCTTCCAATGTTACAAGTGGCCAACAGATTGCATGTTGGAAGCTCTGACATGTTTTTTTTTAGCATCTATTCTTTCACTTTTTTTGAGGCACGCAGTGGCTCAGACGCTGAGCTTGTCGATCAAAAGGTCGGCAATTCAGCGGTTCGAATCCCTAGTGCCGCGTAACAGGGTGAGCTCCCATTACTTGTCCCAGCTTCTGCCAACCTAGCAGTTCGAAAGCACGTAAAATATGCAAGTAGAACAATAGGGACCATTTTAGTGGGAAGGTAACAACGTTCCGGGAGCCTTTGGCGTTTAGTCATGCCGGACACATGACCACAGAGACATCTTTGGACAGCGCTGGCTCTTTGGCTTTGAAATGGAGATAAGCACTGCCCCCTAGAGTCAGGAACGACTAGCACATATGTGCGAGGGGAACTTTTACCTTTCACTTTAGTTGGTGGGTAGTCGCTGTGGGAAAAGATTGTGTTACTATCTGTGAAATAAGAAGTTAGCAGTAAATTTTAAGCAATACAGTACCTCTTGATTGCATTTTTAAATTTTTGACTGCTAAAGGAGTTCCTTCAAATGAAATTCACTGTGTCGTCCATGGTGATGACTATGTTGACGTGAGTTCAGTGTGTTTCTCTACTCAACAACGTGGTGAATATGGAAGAACTGATTTCTGTGATCAGGAATGAAATGGACAACCTGTGACAAAGTATGAAGTTCTTATGTGATGGCTTTAAGAATCTTATCCATTGTTAGCAGACATATGTAGAAAATGATAGTTATTTTCTGGAAAATAAATACAGGTTACAAAAAAAGCTCGTTTCAAGAATTATTTTCCTGTTTTAAAATATACTTAAACTAAAATTATGGAGGTGGAGGCAAATCTTTTTATTTAACTCTCATATTTCAAGTGAATCTGAGCATAATATATTTAACTCATCTATGAGCTGCAGATTCACCTGCATTTTTTTTTTTAAAAAAAAGGATCTATGGGAAAATGTAATGACATTTAAGTATTATACATGTCTAAGGTATGTTTTGTGCTGTGATATTCCTTTAAAATTTATACCAGCAGCTCATCGAGAGTTAGCTACAACTATATTTCATAGCTTGTACCCACTCCACTAAAATTGCAACAACAATTTTTATTTAGCACTTTTATGTGCCACCCACTCATTTAATAGCACTGAGTGGCACAAAAAATTATAGCCATTCTAGATTATGTAGGTTGGATCACAAGCAAATTGGGATACCTTACCATCTTTAGCAGCAATACCTAATTAGTCCTGTCCATCAAATGTTTTGGAAGAAATATTCAAAACCTTTCACAATTAATTATGTTGATTGATTGATCCATATTTCTTAAGGTGAATACTTGATGCAACCTCAACATTGATTCAATTTTTGTAGTTAGCTTCTAGATTCACTTGAAAACTACCATATATATATATATATATATTCATTGGATCAGGGGTATGTAAAAGACGTGGGAAATTGTTCTGTCTCTGTTGAGGAATATGCGCAGAGTAACCCTTGAGTAGCAAGGGTGTGCACATGAGAAACGGCTGAGAGTGATTATGAATAAGCACTGTCAATACAGACACACTGAGTTGTGATATTCTTTTACTTTTAGGAAAAAGCAAAGTCCAATAAACAATCCAGGTCATACACATATAAAGATAGTTAAAATGTCAATCCAGGGATATTCCAAGAACAAAGTCTTCTTACCAGTTGTTGTAGTCATATGCAATAAAACAGTTCTTTTTGGAGTTGCAAACAGGAACAAGTACAGCAGTAAAACAATTAGTAAAACAGTAGAAAACAACAAGTAGCAATGATCAAGCAGTGATCATGCAGAGAGAACAGGCAGAGAGGAGCAGAGGTAACAATAATAATGTAATAAGAACAATAAGCCATAATTTCAGCTTCCTCTTAAGTACTTTGGCTACAGAGCTAGCCAATCAGAATACAGTATGATACAATACAGCATTACAGTCTTAAAGCTATATAATACATTTTGACTGCAAACATGCATTGATGGTTTATATATATTGCCAACTCAACCAGTTAGGCAATAGCCATTTCCTAACAGTCTCCACCATTTATAGCACCTTTGGAAAG